>NC_051238.1:20121621-20234121 GCF_015220715.1 Pygocentrus nattereri | reverse complement strand
TCATAACTTACAAGGATTGTATTATGACTTGTTTAAAACAAGGGACAGAAATCTAAATTTATACAAGATCATCATTTATAGGGTACTTTCTATTGGGAGGTGACTGTCTCCAAATTTCAACTTCTGAAAATAATACTTAAAATTTTTGTTCAGTAAAGTTAAAAAATTTAATTGATCATAAATGTAAAAAATTAAGTAAAAAAAGGTTTCAAAAAATTTTTCATGTCACTACCAAAACAGAGTCTTTGTCCAGGAGCAGTTAGATCCCATTGTTTTCAGGTAAATGTGTCCCAAAGCCTGAAAAAATCGGTGTACATTAAGAATTGTCACTACCAAAACACACATTTTGTGCAGTTTGTGCACTTTAACTGTGTTAAAATGAAAAATATGATGGTTTTATGCTTGAATAACTGTAAGCTGTGTTGCCTAGCCATGTACTGGCTTGCATTTTAGAGTCATGCTCAAAATTAGCTAAACTTTCCACTACAGAAATTGTCCCAGTTGAAACATTTACTAAAGTGTCAGTGGTGTTGTGTTTTTTTTTTGTTAGTGACAAACAAGTTGAACATTCCATGAATAATAAAAAAAAATATTTTAACATAATTTGGGTATAAGGTTATCCAAAGCAAAAGAGTTTTCTTCTAAGCCCAAGTTGGTTAAAAGCCTGAATTGTGTGTTCAACTCTAACTTTGAACCACTTTGGTAGAAGGATACACAGTAATTCTTAGGATTTGCTATCCTGTCGCTTCGAGGTTGCTACGGTGTTCCAGCTTGTTGATAGGTGCTTGCTTGGTGGCTGTTGGGTGTTGTTGTGCTGATGATGTGAATGAACACTGTTCTGTTTGTCCCAGAGTAATAAAATAAAAAGGAAAAACACAAGCAACCTATTCAGATGCAGTAGCTGATGGGTTTTGTGGTTCTGGCTTGAAAACTGTAGGAGGAGTAGCACTGCAATTTTTTTCAGTAGAATAAGAAGAAAATGAAGAACAGTGATGCAACTTTTTTAAACCAACAAAGTAGATAAATGTACGCAGTCCACAAAACGCACTTTTTTTCCTGCTGTCTATTACTGGCATCTAGAACACAGAGAAACACTGATGGCTTCATAGTATCTCAGTACATGTGGGAGGCTGAATAATTTTCCACTGGTGATTCGCTTACTTGAAAACAATTAGGCTTTTATGTACCATGCCAGAATGCTGCTGTTTTACTTTGAAGCATGTAAGGATGGTATGTGACCTATGGAATAAATCACTGTTGATTGTCTGCTACAACAAAAGCGTATCAGAACATCGTCATGGAGAACCTCATTACAGACATTTGGCCTTTTTCTGCACAAGCCTGTGCCATCAAGGCCTGCTGCTCCTTTACGACTGCCTTTTGACAGCCACTGCCAGTGTGGTAATCTGACTTGAATGGAACTGCTAGCATTATTTATTTGCTATCTTTCATGTGATCTTCCTCAACACTATCCTCATTCTGACCTGTAGTACACTTAAGAGACTGTGAAGCTATGGACATATCAGACACCATAGATGTTACTGCATTCTTACTTAATTCATCAGTGTTTAGCAGTCCTGATGCTGTTAATTACATCTTATCTGACTAGTTTAGTATAGAATATGTGTTGACTTCCACCTCTGTGTAGTCTAGGCAGCATGGGCACAAAGGTTTCACTGTTGTGCTGCTTGTTACACTACATATCCAAAGGTATTCACACACCTTTCTAAATAGCAAATTAATTCAGTTCCTCAAGGTGCAACCTTTGCTGACACAGGGGGTTCAGTTGCACAAAAAAGGTTTGTATTGAATAGGAAAAACTGGAGTAGCAGCATATGAGCATAAGGGCACCATGTCCAATACCAGAACTCAGCTACAGCGGTGTGGTGTCCCCCAGTATTGGGCTATGGAACGGTAGAAATGCATTCCCTAGAGTAACGGAACACCATCCCATACCTTTGGGATGGGCTAGAGAGTTTGTGATCTAGAGCAAATCATCCAACATCAGTACCTAATCTCACTTGTGCTCTTATGGCTGAATGTAATCAAATCTGCATGATTTGAATCTGCATCATTCATTTTCCTTTCGTGGATAAACACTTCTATTGTCCAGTCACTGATTTGTGACAATCAGTCTTCATCTTGTTCATCTTCATTTGTTTTTCAAATTCCTGCAAGTGCCTCCTGCTCATGCAGAACAACAGAGAACTCCACAAATACATTATTTCAGTTATTTCCATACTGGACGGCATTAAGATAAAACAAATGGGACATTGGCAGATAGTGTGGATAGATGATGCTGAGTCTCTCACACAGTCTGGCCTGTTATCTTACCAAGCAAAATTGCTAACCGGCATCTAGATAGTTGGGTTATATTTAACAAATACACACAAACATTTTCTAACCCACTTATCCTTCTTGGTGGCGGGGTGTTAGTAATACCTTGCACAGCAGATAAGCTGCTTGTCCCTGAGTGGCCAATAGCGGCTGATCCTGAACAGGTAATTAATGACTGTGAGAGAGAAATTGATCTTTTTGTTGACCGTATTGATGCTGAATAGTCAATTAGTGACATTTATGACTGTATTTACCCTGAATGGCCATTAATCCTATTACTAGTGGTATTGATCATGGATTGCCAATTAATCTAATTGATGAGTAGATTAATAGGAGAGTCAATACAGTCATGAACTGTCATGATCCAGTCAATGACTGTATTGTTTTTGGATAGTCAGGTAATCCAGTTATTTATGACTGTATTGATCCTGAATAGACAGGTAATCCAACTCATGACTATTGATTCTGGATAACAGGTAGTCAAATGATTGATCTTGGAATACCGCTTAATCCAGGTCATGACTGTACTGATCCTGGATAGGCAGTTAGTCCAGTTAATGACTCTATTGATCCTGGATAGAGAGAGAATCCAATTCATGACTATATTGATACTAGATAACCAGGGTAGTCAAATTTTTGACTGTTTTTGATCTTGGATAGCCATTAAATTCATTTCATACCTGCATCTATTCTGGATAGCCAGTTAAACCTGTTATTGCCTGTTTTAATCCTTGTTAGTTAAGAAGCTGTTAATGTGTTATCACAAATTACCATTTGTGAGTGCACACTGCCTCTGATGTTCTTTGCTTAATATAAAATCATATTCAATGCTTAATGGGTAAAAAACAGTGCCGTTTAGTAGCTACAGCCGAGTTGTTTTTTTGTACTTACTGTATTTGTTATAGAAAAATGACTAAATCAGCATGCAAAATCAAATGCATTTATGTAGTGTGAGAGAGGAAACCTATTTATATTTAAGTAGGTGGTATAAATAGGCACAAAAACAGAGCCCCTGGTGTCCCTAGAGCCCCTATTTTGTAAAGCCTTCTCAGACGGGTAGAGGCTTTTACTGCAGCAAAGGAGGCAAAATCTCTAAAAGTACTCTTGATTTTGGAAAATATTCCGGAAGAGCAGGTTGTTTGTACACATACTGTAGTTCATAGTGATCTAGATTGTGTAATTCTGATTTTACATTATTTAAAAGGACTTTTAATTAATATTATTTTGTGGGCTACAGCGCCTCCCGCGACCCAGAGGGAGAAGCGGCTTAGGAGTTGTTTTGTTCGTGTATTCGAAAGTAGAATAAGATTTCATTTAACCGTTTAGGTTATAACAAAAGCAAACAATCAGGTCACTAACTTAACATTTTGGTACCTAATTTATGTTTTCTGTAACACTAGCAAGAGTTCCATTCAACCTGATGAGAGAGTGCGGTGCGCTTTGTTTTAACTCACTATATACTTGAGTTTCCAGTACAAATCTCAGTGTGCTTGTGGGTGGAGCTTGAGTAGTTCATTTGACTTGGCCTACTGAAAGGAGAAGAAAACCTTCAACAGTTGAGATGGTGATATGTAAATTCCCAGATAGGAAGCATACATCAGTCCGGTGGCCTGGTAAGTTCAGCACCCCACTGACTGCCACCCTTGGACCACCCAGATTATTATCCTGCATGTATGGCCTTACTAGTTTTTTAAATGTACATTTTGGAAAAAAAACATAAGTTAATTAAGGTAAACTCTCCAAGTTGAATAGTTAAGGGAAGCTGTTCTTGAACTGCTTTAGAAAAGGTTGGCATTCAACATTTAACTGACAGATACAGATAAAGAAACCCCTGTTTGCTTAGAAAGATTAACATCTCTTAGCTAATTAACTTGTTTTAAAAGCATGGCTTTGTTTATTCGTTGTTCAGTGTTTATGTTAAAGAATTTCCAGTTCGGTTAAATTATCTTTAAAAGTTTCCAATGTTTTATCTATATAATAATAAAGGGGGAATAGTTCCATCTTCATGTATTTTGACCACCACAAGCTGTGGTGAAAGCTGGCTGTAACTTTGCAAACGATGTCAGGAAATCGTACAGTAGCTGATCGTGAAGAGTGAGGCTATGATAAACTATGGAGCACTAAATAAAGAAAATGGTCAGCATGCATAGAAATAAATTAGAATAGTCCTATTAAAGATTTCCAGCTTCCCCCCTCATGAGTCACTTGTCACCATTTAGAAATACAGTTGCAAAGTAAAAAGTGCTTCAAAAGTCATTACGTCTAGTGGTTTAGGTAGACATGAGGTAGTAATATGTTTATTACAAAAGATTCAGTGGTTGTATGAGCCTATAATTCATATTCATTTTAAATATGTTGGCAGTGAAAAAGGCCTATGGATATAGCCCAATGGCCAGAGAATAAACACATCCCTGGGCTGTAGCTGCAGCTCTGGAGAGACTGAGATGGCTGCTATCAACATGTACCACATGTCATATAGGCACGGCTGGAAAAGCGACAGTTTAAAAGAATCACTATTTGTAGATCACATGGTAGCAAGCACAATGTGAGCCTGCCCCTCCGCTCTGCTGCCAGGTCTTTCTTAGGACCGTCTATGTTTTTAAATCACAGATCTAACCAGGGACAGGCCACCAAAAATGGGCACTGTCCCCAGAAAACAGGGCTATCTGGTCACCCTACCTCACAGAAGGGACACTCCCAAAGTGAATCTGTAAAAGGAAAGGAAATGTTCTTAGAAAGAAATTTAAATCTACATGACCGTTTCTGTATTTAGTTATCTTGAAGTTTATAGTACATACACTCACCGGCCATTTTATTAGGCACACCTTGCTAGTAAAAGGTTGGACCCCCTTTTGACTTCAGAGCTGCCTTAATTCTTCATGCCTCACTTTCAACAAGGTCCTGGAAGAATTTCTCAGAGATTCTGGTTGGTTATTTGAGTTCCTGTTGCCTTTCTATCATCTGGAACCAGTCTGCCCATTCTCCTCTGACCTCTCACATCAACAAGGCATTTTCGTCCACACAACTGACCGCTCACTGGATATTTCCTCTTTTTTGGATCGTTCTCTGTAAACCCTAGAGATGGTTGTGTGTGAAAATCCCAGTAGATCAGCAGTTTCTGAAATACTCAGACCAGCCCGTCTGGCACCAACAACCACACCACGTTCAAAGTCACTTAAATCCCCTTTCTTCCCCGTTCTGATGCTCGGTCTGCACTTCAGCAAGTTGTCTTGACCACCTCTACATGCCTAAATGCACTGAGTTGCAGCCATGTGATTGGCTGATTAGCTATTTGTGTTAACAAGCAATTGAAGCAATGCATACAGAAAATCAGTGGAGAAAAAGTGGCATTTTCTGCATTACCACTAGTGCACCACCCAGAAAAACAAAAAAGCCAGGGCACCATGGGTGGCAGTCACCAGTGGGCCACCAACTTTGCCATTAATGTGCCAACAGTAGTCCGCAGTCCTCTTGCTGTCTGGTTATACCTCGAGACATTGAATGTGGCACACAGCACAGTGTTTTTCTATTAGTTTTGTATAGATGTTCAGTTTAAGACGACATTTGGTAAAAACGACATGCAATTTATGCTGCATTTCATGTACCTATATACCAATATATATATATATATATGTGTGTGTGTGTGTGTGTATATATATATATATATATATATATATATATATATATATATATATATATATATATATATATATATATATATATACCTCTATATATATATATATATATACACACACACACACACACACACACATACTGGTTTCCATGTTGGATGGGGACCAACTTTCTGACCATCATTTGCGGGGACCACCCTTTCTAAAGGTCCTAGACATTTGAAAAAAATCAGGAACACTAACCGCATCATTCTAAGCCTATACACGACTTAAAACATCCGAAACGATGAAGTAATGTTTTCCCCATGCTATATGGGGACTTATGAAAAATCTAGTGAACATGGCTGATGGGGACAAAATTTACATATTATTTGCATAATTCACACAAATTCCCATTTGATTTGTGGGGACCTCAAAAAAAACATAAGTGTATTACTAATGAAAAATTACATTAATTTAAATAAAGTAAATACTCCAAAATTGCATTTGTTAAAAAAAGGTTTAATCTATAGCTAAGAATTAAAAGACAGCAGTAGTACACCAATAACAGCTCAAGTTCTAAAATATAGCTTAGCTGTTCACAATGTAGGTAAGTAGCATGAGGCCTGCAAATGGTGCTAGTGATGCAAAGCATTACACATACCTATAACAACTAGTGCTGTGCATGTTGTCCATCTTCATAACAGCAGAATTTATGTTTGAATGACTGATATTCCTAGTTTTGATAGGAATATCAGTGTGATTAAAGTGAATATTAACAGATGAAGCAGTGAAAGTATATTTCTATTCACACACAAAGCACTGAAAGTGCAGTTATTAATGTCTGAATATTTTATATCATACAAAAACGCGACCATGACAGAGAAGTGGCTTGGAAAATGGATGGATGGACAACAACTCAAACCTTTAATCCCTTCTGCTTTTCACTGTTAGAGCTACTCTTTCTTTAATTCTCATACAGTCATAACTCATTTTTTTCAAATATATTTTTAACCACTCAACCACCCAACATCAGCTAACTACTACCTGTTCACCTCACACTTCTTATCACTAAAGGGGAACTGTCATGGCCCTCTACACCCTCAGAGAGGACCTAAGATATTCTAAATACAGGGGGTCCTCGACTTACGACGTTGATCCATTCCTATGTCGCGTCGTAAACCGATTTTCGGTGTAAGTCGGAACATACGTACATACTGTACGTAAATAACATACTGTAAGCACTTATCAAAACTAAAATGGCGTACAATGCGACTGGGGTGACGCCGTCCTCCTCGGTCCTGAGCCGCGTAACCGTGTATTCTTTCGCTGCGCACACCAAACACGAAGTTCGCGTTACGACGTTTACGACGCAAAACCACTTAAGTCAAAACAAGGCTTTATACAGTAAATGGGAGACGTGTCGTAACCACGAAACATTGTAACTCGGGACTGACGTAACCCGAGGACCTCCTGTATGCTTTAAAATTGAGCAGTTCTAATTTTATCTGATCATCTTCTGGCAAGCAACATCTAAACAAATACAAATCAGAGCAAAAAAATCAGCAAGCCTATTCAGTTTGTATTGGAATTTGAAGTGTCAAATTAAAGAAGCCCCTTTGTCAATCTGCTCGGCTGTGTGCGTGCTGTTGTGATGTGAACGCTTGTATGAAATGTTGGTTTTGTGTGGTATAAGGTCGTGACTGTCAGGCATTTTGAATTCCAGCCCATCATTTCCATATTCCTCTGGAGTGCACACAGAACTTGTATGATGCACACTGCTTAAGAAATTAGCTGTTTAGTTCAGGTGATAATCCTCTCTGTGCTATTTGCTCGTTGCAATTCTGAAGCTGAACTATCATTTTAATTTTTGTTTCTTAACTTTTGCAGCACTTTTGGAGAGGACACCGTAAACGAGACTGTTTTTTTTTTTTCTTCAGATGTGGGAAGGGGGGTCAGAGAGCCGAAGTTTGAGTCATAGTTTGCTACTGTTTATCACTGTAATACAACTATTATTGCTATCTACTAATTGAACCTGAAGCTCATTGAAGACATTACACACATCTAAATTGCAGAATTAAAATTTTAATAAGTTCAATTTCACTTTTTGCCCAACTTTTTTCAAAGGCGTTCCGCATACAAAAAGAAAAAAAAACAAATAAAATCTTTAGACATAACATGACCACATGTCCTTGTTTCTACACTCATTGTCTATTATATCAGCTCCACTTACTGTATAGCTGCAGTCCATCTGTTTCTCTGATACTCTGTTACCCCCTTTTACCCTGTTCTTCAGGGGTCAGGACGCCATCTACCCTCACATAGCAGGTCAGTGTTACTGCAGTGCTGAGAATGATCCACCACCCAAACAGTACCTGCTCTGTGAGGGTCCATGGGGGTCCTGACCACTGAAGAACAGGGTAACAGAGTATCAGAGAAACAGATGGACTACAGTCTGTAACTGTAGAACTACAGAGTGGAACTATACGGTCAGTGGAGCTGATAAAGTGGACAGTGAGTGTAGAAACGAGGAGGTGGTCAGAATGTTATGCCTGATTGGTGCAAATGATTCTTTTCTAAAAACATTTGCCAATAAACATTTAGCATTTTTTGCTATTTTTTTTCACTTCAGAACAAAATAACAAAATGTGGAAATGCTTTTAAAACAACAGGAAATAAGCTCCACCTTTTTGCTGAAATATGAGAAACAAAAATGACCATACCGTAGAGTTGGTAATCTTCACATTATGTATGCTACAGTTTCTTTTTGTAGGCCGTAATGCGATTGTAAACATAGAACTTCAGGTTCTGCCAGTCCCGGTTTTTAAGAGCTTCTGGTTCAGCCCTTAAGCACCTCTCACAGTCACTCTTTGCTGGTACAGTGCAAGCTGTTATGAATCGATTCATGTGCCTTTCCACCGCCTGCACCTCTGTCTGCTTCCAGGGTCTTTTCTTCTTCTGGGTAGCTTTACCTGAAAGCGGTCAGAAAAAACAAATCTGTAATTGAAAGGATAAGGAAGATTCTGAGCTGGAATTCTGATCTGAAGTTTTAATCCTATATCAGTACATATGTAAGCCTCTAAAATACAGTGCTACAGCACAGTACAGTATCAACTTTAGCTTTGTTAAAAATGATTTCAGGTGATATTAAAGTTACTTCATGTTGTGTTGCTTTTACAGTATAAGTAATACTGCAAGTACAAGTAATACTATGCATCCATCCACTCATTAAACTGCTCGAGCCTCTGTGAACATCCAGCACTGGCAGTTGGTATAGGGGCTAGTTATTGCTAATATTTTAAGTATTAGAACAGTTACTGTTACGAGTCCCATTTCAAGCACCTAGAAGACTCTACCAATGATTCAAGTAACCCCACCAACAACTACAGATGGATTTCTGAGCACTGTGATCTTGAGATCCATGTGCATACAGAACAGAACCACTTAAAGCAGTTGGGCACAACAATTCGGCAGCAAAGTGTTCAAACCATAAAGGTATTTATGGAAACATCTTAAAAGGGAAACAATAAAAAACAAAAACAGCATTAGCTGACTTAGTATGGATTTTATTAAGTAGGTGAATGCTTTTGCCCAGAAATTGGTGAGCACATAAATACACTATATTGCCAAAAGCATTTGGTCATCTGCCTTCACATGCATATGAACTTGAGTTACAGCCCATTCTGAATCCATAGGGTTTAATATGATCTCGGCCCACCCTTTGCAGCTATAACAGCTTCAACTCTTCTGGGAAGGCTTTCCACAAGGGTTAGGAGGGTGTTTATGGGAATTTCTGACAGGTCCCCGTTCTTCCAGAAGCACATTTGTGAGGTCAGACACTGATGTTGGACGAGAAGGCCTGGCTCGCAGTCTCCGCTCTACTTCATCCCAAAGGTGTTCTATCAGGTTGACGTCAGGACTCTGTGCAGGCCAGTCAGGTTCTTCCACAACAAACTTGCTCATCCATGTCTTTAGGGACCTTGCTTTGTGCACTGGGGCCGTCCTCAAAACTGTTCCCACAAAGTTGGAAGCATGAAATCTCTTGGTGCTGAAGCATTAAGAGTTCCTTTCCCTGGAACTGAGGGGCCAAGCCCAACTCCTGAAAAACAACCCCACACCATGATCCCCCCTCCACCAAACTTTACACTTGGCACAATGCAGCCAGACAAGCACTGTTGTCCTGGCAACTGCCAAACCCAGACTCGTCCATCGGAGCACTACGCACCTCAGCATCCGCTGACCCTGCTCTGTAATTTTACGTGGCCGACCACTTCGTGGCTAAGTTGCTGTCGTTCCCAGTCACTTCCGGTTAGTTATAATATCACTGACAGTTGACTGTGGAATATTTAGCAGTGAGCAAATTTTACGACTGGACTTGCTGCACATACCGTCCGATCACGGTACCACACTGGAATTCACTGAGCTCCTGAGAGCGACCCATTCTTTCACTAATGTCTGTAGAAGCAGTCTGCAGGCCTAGGGGCTCGGCTTTATACACCTGTGGCCATGGAAGTGACTGGAACACCTGAATTCAATGATTGGATTGGTGACTGAATACTTTTGGCAATATAGTGTACCTGGTTAAAGAACTCCCTCTGTTACTGTGTTAATGATTGGTTTAATGAGTGAGCAACAGTTTGTGAAATCTGTAAATTGCTGTACTGCTCATTTTTTAGCCTTTACAGAGAAAAGTAACAAAAATTTAAATAGCACAGATTTTTAATTTTTCAGTGACAAAATTACTGGGGATGCATCAATAACACAATAATATAATCAATAACATTGTACCAGCCGATACCATGCTCATTAACTTGTACTTGACCTCAAAAAAATTTACTGTTATCAAAATCCAATACCAGCTGATACCTTGTGGCATAAGCCAAGTGTGCACTGCTGCACAAATGAACAAATGACACCAGCTGGCAGTGAAGGAGGTTCTGCTCTCACAGAGAAAAGTTGCAGACTCCATGAGAGTCAGACCAAAATCCGTCTGTAACCTTAAGCGTTCCTCCTTGGCAGATTCCCACCAGACATAAACTCAGATGCACATGCAGTCATTCTCTCTAAGAACTAAACAATTCTAAGGAGGTTATGGTGTTGTATGGCAAAATCAGTATTGGCAAGTACTAAGAAACATGTACTTTTGCTAAGTCTGGAAAAAAATGGTATTGATGCACCAATAAAATTACAAGCAGATGTCAGGTGGTCAGTGATTCAAAGGTGGGCAGTCTTTTTATATTCCCATGTGGCTGCCACAGCATTTTCTAGTTTAATTCATACACTGACAGTATGTCTCTAACATACAAAATAAAAATGTGTAAAGAGATTACCTTTGGAAGAATGCCTCATAGCACCGAATCTTGAAGGTGTCTCATCTTCATCTGATAGTCGTTTGTATTTCTTAGGTGGTGGTGGTGGCGGCATTTCATTCTTCTTGGTGGGAGAAAGTGACTCTTCTGCTGATGGCTCTATAGAAATTAATTCATAATCGAATAATTTCAAAATGCCTCAGAATGCTGACAATACATTAAGGATGTTTGAGTTATAGTTAGTGCATTTAAGTGCATTAAACCATTAAAGCATAATTGTGCAATTAAAGCATAAATTTTATAAGTATATTCATCTTCTTTTTATTATAATCAGTGTACAATAAAAAGCCACGACAAAAAGTGCCAACCGGCTCAAGTTCACTCAGTTTACCTGGGTAGTCTAGACAGCTAAAAGTGTTTAGACAAAAAACAGACCTAACCATGAAAGTATGACTGTCATGGAATTACAGTAGGTTTGATTTAAGTATCCCATTAATTATGTTTGATTTTTTTTTACATCACTGTTTTTGTTTTTTTTGTTTTTTTTACAGTCATTCCATATCCTAAAGATATGCACATTTGACAAACTATATTACACTATAATGACAACAAATCATTGTCATTATCCATTAGTTAGCTAAATAACTATATAATAATAGCTGAAACTCCTATGTGTTGGGACTTACAATAAAAAGCAAGAAATTAAGTTTATCACGATAGAGGCAAAATATACTGTTTCAACAGTAATTTACTGACAAAACATACCATCAACAGTAGATGTTGATGATGAACGCTTTTCCTCCTGTGCACTCGTGTCTTCATCACTGTCCAGAATTTTTTCTGTGAGACATATACAAAGTATAGCTTAACAATGTGATTAAACAAAAAGGAATAGAGAATAAACAAATGAAAGTCAAATAACTCACCATCTGGATCTATCCCAATTTCATCCAAGTTCTTGCCATGAAACTCTGCTAATCTTCCTTGCTCCAGTGCCATTAGAACTTTGCTGATCTTGGCGAGCTGCAGCGTCTTCTCAGGTAGTCGATAGAACTCACGATGGATTCTTATATCATGTCCAAGAAAATTGGCAAGCTGATCCATCTCTGTATCTGTCATGTTCAGGACTGTTGAAAGGGTTGCAGCATGCTTTCGCAGTCTGGTAGATGTTAGCGACTCGGGGCACCTTGCACCACATGCCTTTGCAAAGCCACGAATGCAGTCTGAACCTCGGAAATGTGTCATAGCTTCTGGTCTTGCAAACATATAACCATTGTCCTTTAGAACCCCACAAGCCTCTCTCTGCTTAACAAGGAGTTCTAACGCACCCAGCATTTTTGGAGTCAGAAGAATTGGAACCGGGCGACCGCGTTTTCCTCTAATAACAATCCTTGAGAAGTGTCTGCAGAGTTTTTTTTCCACTTCAGAGAGCGCCCAGTCCACATCCACATGTGGGTCAGAAGTGTCTCTTGATGAATATTGCAGATAAGGGCATGCTTGCCACCTCTCCTTCCCTGCGCCGGTTAAAAAGTATGATCTGGGCCAGACACACCTTTGCCAGCTCCATCCAGGCCTTTGTAGAGGGACTTTCAGAGAGTGAATTGTACCACTCATCTTGCACTTGAGTGAGATATGCATGCATTTTTTGGACATCTTCGGTAAAGGGCATGACAGTAGGCACATTCCACTTTGCTTCCCTGATGTTCCTCAAAGCTGTAGCCGAGATCAGTTCATTCCACTTTTCCTGATGAACATCCTGAAACTCACTGGCATTCTTCACAAGTTTGTCATTGTTTGAGATTAATCCCTGAGCTTTTAAGAGTTTGCTTACTTTAACCAGGGTATTCCCAAGTTTGTTTGCTAGTGATGGAATCAAAAACTTATTTGTTTCACTGTCATACCCACATGTCAACTTGACAGCTTTGACAGTCTCCATGTACTTCTTTGGATTTATGAGGTCTTCCATTTTTTTTAAGGTGGTGACTTTTCTAGCATTGCGAATCAGCCTTCCCATTTCTCGCATCTTCTCTCGCACAGACTGTTGATTTTTGGCTGATGTTCCACCTTTGTTTAACAAGTGCTGCCCAACATCAATAATGACTTGGTCATTTTTTACTATATCTGTAATTGGGTCAGGATTCATGGCACTGATTACTCCCCACAGTTGTTTACTAATAGTTGAAGGTACAGGCCCTGTGTATGTACACATGGACTGAACACGGTTCTTTCCTGGTTTGGGGGCAACCGATCCAGGTCGAAGTCTACAACTGCGCACATGTCGCCATAGCACCCTTCTTGTAAAAAGTCCTTGACAGTATGCACAGTGCATGAAGTCATTTCCTTGCACTTCTTTAGGTGGACGTTTAAATGGCACTAGTTTTCCCTTTCCTGACTCCATGACAGCAGCATTGTGAGCATAGTTTCCTCGGTTGCGAATGTAGTTTAGATGGGTTTTTCTCTCCTTGGAACCCTTTGGAAAGCTTAAAGCTTTAGCCACATCAGATTTATCTTGGTGTGCATGTTCAAGATGCCTTGCCATCTTAGCATAAGGGATACAGCAATACAAGCAATACTGTCTCTTGTTGTACACTCTCTTCCCACCTTTTTTTGTGCATGCACCAACAACAATGCTGTCATTTACATTCTGACTTGAACATGGTTCTTCATCTGATCCAGACACTTCAGATGTAAGTCTGTGCCTATCAGAGATCATTTTGTCTGAAGTTGTGGAGTCACAGACAGGGGAACTCACTGAGCCATAGACATCCAGTAAATCATCATGAGACTTATATTTTGGTTTAAGGCTATCATCACTGTCCCTTTCAGAAGTAGTATCTGGAATGTAATTATCTGAACTGTCTGGTGTAGAATCATCTTCACCCTCTGATGTAGAATCATACAGTTCATCAGAATTTTCAAGATCTGTGTCTTTTATCTAAAAAACAAAAATAATGAGAAATCTGTAAATCTGCAACAATTAGTTAAACAGTTTATCAGTAAATTGACAAGTAAATCAGCAACTATTCTGACAATTGTATAAGGGTTGATTTTTTACTTCTTGTACAAAAAAAAGTACTGCATGGATTTTCACTGTTTGTTGGTATTTTACAGACCAAATGATTTATCAATGAATAATTCAACACACTGAATAACTGATCATGAAAAAGGTTGTTGTTTGAAGTTGTAAATACAACCTCAGATCTTCGTTTTGCCACTTAATTGAAAACTTACTATGACACTCTTAGTCCGTCTCAGTCTTGGTACAAAAACTTCATTTTTGTTTTCAAAACATGTCACAATCTGTTAATGAAACAAACAAAATAAATAACATTTAACACCATTATTTGGAGAGACACATACACACATATTACTTGAAAAAAAATGAACAAAGAAAAACATCAAATTCATAACAGAATATTTCTTCTTGTCCAATCAAGCTCTGCATTCATACATGTTAAACAAAATAACCTTTCTGAGAATATTTCACACTATATGCTAAAGTTCCTTGTGGGAACCAGTCCAATTTTTCAAACACACTATCTGCTCACACTCTGACTGAAGGTGTGTTGCGGGGACGTCGTGAGTGTCCAGAATAGAATGACAATTAACCAAGATAAAAATCCCTGTGAAAGTTCAAATCTGCTGGAAAAGTTCCAATACCACTCATAACATTAAGCTGTGCGCAGGTATACTGACTCAAACTAGATCACAGTTACAATTAAATGCCTTTTTCCTTTTAGATGCTTAAAATAACAAAACAACAAAAAAGTGACAAGGACAGACTGGAGAATTCAATCTACAGTACCTGTTGAGGAGTGTTGGCTGGACCAGTAGCATCATCCATCTCTGACAGGAGACAAGGATGGGAGTTGCACGCCGCCATAGTATTAACTTTAATGCAGCATGTCTGTAAATGGAAATTTCATATTAAATGCTATTTTAGAAAATGAAAATATAGAAAAAAAAAAAATCTGATGAAAATGCTGCGTGACATGAAAAAAGACTTATTACTTCTTCAGACAAAATCTCTACAATGAGATGCATGGCAACATACACCAGACTTCAGAGAAAAAAAAGTAAAACAAAGAATTTCTTTATGTCAAGCCAAGACCTGTCTACCCTTTACACACCAAAAATATAAGAGGCTTTGTGGGCACCTTTCACACTCTATGCTAAAGTTCCTTGTGGGGACCAGTTTTTATCCAAGTTTTCAAACGCTGTTTCGATCCATTCAAACACACCTTCTGCTCACACACTGACTGAAGGTGTGTTGTGGGGACATCGTGAGCGTCCAGAATAGAGTGATAATTAACCAAGATAAAAATCCCTGTGAAAGTTCAAATCTGCTCTACCTGTCCCACTACCACTAAGCTACTGTATGCACATCATTAAACTGTGTTCGGGTTTACTGACTCACACTAGATAACAGTCTAAATAAATGTCTTCCTCCTTTTAGGTGCTAAAAATAACAAAACTAAAAAAACCGTGACAAAGAAAGACTGTAAAACTCTATACGGAGCTATGAACATGAACGTACCTGTTGAGTAGTGTTGGTTGGACCAGTAGCATCATCCATTTGAGTCTTTGACAGGAGGGAAGGACGGGAGTCGTGCGCTACCATAGCATTATCTGTAATGCTGCTTATCTGTAAATGGATATTTCATAAAGACACTATTTTAGAAAACTAAAACATAGGAAAAAAGGTCAATCTGATGAAAATACTGTATGACAGACAAAAACACTGACTGCCTCTTCAGACAAAATCTCTTAGAGGAGATGCATGGCAACATACACCAGACTTCAGAGAAAAAAAAAGTCAAATCATAAAAAATTTCTTTCTGCCCAGCCAAGCTCTGACCACCTTTACACACCCTAAACAGGTTTTATGGGCACCTTTCACACTCTATGCAAAAGTTCCTTGTGGGGACCAGTTTTTATCCAAGTTTTCAAACGCTGTTTCGATCCATTCAAACACACCTTCTGCTCACACACTGACTGAAGGTGTGTTGTGGGGACATCGTGAGCGTCCAGAATAGAGTGATAATTAACCAAGATAAAAATCCCTGTGAAAGCTCAAATCTGCTCTACATGTCCCACTACCACTAAGCTACTGTATGCACATCATTAAACTGTGTTCGGGTTTACTGACTCACACTAGATCACAGTCAAAATGAATTTCTTCCTCCTTTTAGGTGCTAAAAATAACAAAACTAAAAAAACTTGACAAAGAAAGACTGTAGAGGTCAAATTGAAGC
This sequence comes from Pygocentrus nattereri, assembly GCF_015220715.1. NCBI lineage: Eukaryota > Metazoa > Chordata > Actinopteri > Characiformes > Serrasalmidae > Pygocentrus > Pygocentrus nattereri. The sequence goes on along the minus strand of NC_051238.1, from coordinate 20,217,609 downwards.
TATGATCATGAATGTACCTGTTGAGTAGTGCTGGTTGGACCAGTAGCATCATCCATCTGAGTCTTTGAAAGGTGGGAAGGACGGGAGTCGTGCGCTACCATAGCATTATCTGTAACGCTGCTTATCTGTAAATGCATATTTCATAAAGACACTATTTTAGAAAACTAAAACATAGGAAAAAAGGTCAATCTGATGAAAATACTGTATGACAGACAAAAACACTGACTGCCTCTTCAGACAAAATCTCTTAGAGGAGATGCATGGCAACATACACCAGACTTCAGAGAAAAAAAAAGTAAAATCATAAAAAATTTCTTTCTGCCCAGCCAAGCTCTGACCATCTTTACACACCCTAAACAGGTTTTTGGGCACCTTTCACACTCTATGCTAAAGTTCCTTGTGGGGACCAGTTTTTATCCAAGTTTTCAAACGCTGTTTCGATCCATTCAAACACACCTTCTGCTCACACACTGACTGAAGGTGTGTTGTGGGGACGTCGTGAGCGTCCAGAATAGAGTGATAATTAACCAAGATAAAAATCCCTGTGAAAGTTCAAATCTGCTCTACCTGTCCCACTACCACTAAGCTACTGTATGCACATCATTAAACTGTGTTCGGGTTTACTGACTCACACTAGATCACAGTCTAAATAAATGTCTTCCTCCTTTTCGATGCTTAAAATAACAAAACTAAAAAAACTTGACAAAGAAAGACTGTAGAGGTCAAATTGAAGCTATGAACATGAATGTACCTGTTGAGTAGTGTTGGTTGGACCAGTAGCATCATCCATCTGAGACTTTGAAAGGCGGGAAGGACGGGAGTCGTGCGCTACCATAGCATTATCTGTAACGCTGCTTGTCTGTAAATGGATATTTCATAAAGACACTATTTTAGAAAACTAAAATATAGAAACAAAAATCAATCTGATGAAAATGCTGTATGACAGACAAAAAGACTAACTACTTCTTCAGACAAAATCTCTTAGAGGAGATGCATGGCAACATACACCAGACTTCAGAGAAAAAAAAAGTCAAATCATAAAAAATTTCTTTCTGCCCAGCCAAGCTCTGACCACCTTTACACACCCTAAACAGGTTTTATGGGCACCTTTCACACTCTATGCTAAAGTTACTTGTGGGGATCAGTTTTTATCCAAGTTTTCAAACGCTGTTTCGATCCATTCAAACACACCTTCTGCTCACACACTGACTGAAGGTGTGTTGTGGGGACATCGTGAGCGTCCAGAATAGAGCGATAATTAACCAAGATAAAAATCCCTGTGAAAGTTCAAATCTGCTCTACCTGTCCCACTACCACTAAGCTACTGTATGCACATCATTAAACTGTGTTCGGGTTTACTGACTCACACTAGATCACAGTCTAAATAAATTTCTTCCTCCTTTTCGATGCTTAAAATAACAAAACTAAAAAAACTTGACAAAGAAAGACTGTAGAGGTCAAATTGAAGCTATGAACATGAATGTACCTGTTGAGTAGTGTTGGTTGGACCAGTAGCATCATCCATCTGAGACTTTGAAAGGCGGGAAGGACGGGAGTCGTGCGCTACCATAGCATTATCTGTAACGCTGCTTGTCTGTAAATGCATATTTCATAAAGACACTATTTTAGAAAACTAAAATATAGAAACAAAAATCAATCTGATGAAAATGCTGTATGACAGACAAAAAGACTAACTACTTCTTCAGACAAAATCTCTTAGAGGAGATGCATGGCAACATACACCAGACTTCAGAGAAAAAAAAAAGTCAAATCATAAAAAATTTCTTTCTGCCCAGCCAAGCTCTGACCATCTTTACACACCCTAAACAGGTTTTATGGGCACCTTTCACACTCTATGCAAAAGTTCCTTGTGGGGACCAGTTTTTATCCAAGTTTTCAAACGCTGTTTCGATCCATTCAAACACACCTTCTGCTCACACACTGACTGAAGGTGTGTTGTGGGGACATCGTGAGCGTCCAGAATAGAGTGATAATTAACCAAGATAAAAATCCCTGTGAAAGTTCAAATCTGCTCTACCTGTCCCACTACCACTAAGCTACTGTATGCACATCATTAAACTGTGTTCGGGTTTACTGACTCACACTAGATCACAGTCTAAATAAATTTCTTCCTCCTTTTCAATGCTTAAAATAACAAAACTAAAAAAACTTGACAAAGAAAGACTGTAGAGGTCAAATTGAAGCTATGAACATGAACGTACCTGTTGAGTAGTGTTGGTTGGACCAGTAGCATCATCCATCTGAGACTTTGAAAGGCGGGAAGGACGGGAGTCGTGCGCTACCATAGCATTATCTGTAACGCTGCTTGTCTGTAAATGCATATTTCATAAAGACACTATTTTAGAAAACTAAAATATAGAAACAAAAATCAATCTGATGAAAATGCTGTATGACAGACAAAAAGACTAACTACTTCTTCAGACAAAATCTCTTAGAGGAGATGCATGGCAACATACACCAGACTTCAGAGAAAAAAAAAGTCAAATCATAAAAAATTTCTTTCTGCCCAGCCAAGCTCTGACCATCTTTACACACCCTAAACAGGTTTTATGGGCACCTTTCACACTCTATGCTAAAGTTACTTGTGGGGACCAGTTTTTATCCAAGTTTTCAAACGCTGTTTCGATCCATTCAAACACACCTTCTGCTCACACACTGACTGAAGGTGTGTTGTGGGGACATCGTGAGCGTCCAGAATAGAGTGATAATTAACCAAGATAAAAATCCCTGTGAAAGTTCAAATCTGCTCTACCTGTCCCACTACCACTAAGCTACTGTAAGCACATCATTAAACTGTGTTCGGGTCTACTGACTCACACTAGATAACAGTCTAAATAAATTTCTTCCTCCTTTTAGGTGCTAAAAATAACAAAACTAAAAAAACCGTGACAAAGAAAGACTGTAAAACTCTATACGGAGCTATGAACATGAACGTACCTGTTGAGTAGTGTTGGTTGGACCAGTAGCATCATCCATTTGAGTCTTTGACAGGAGGGAAGGACGGGAGTCGTGCGCTACCATAGCATTATCTGTAATGCTGCTTATCTGTAAATGGATATTTCATAAAGACACTATTTTAGAAAACTAAAACATAGGAAAAAAGGTCAATCTGATGAAAATACTGTATGACAGACAAAAACACTGACTGCCTCTTCAGACAAAATCTCTTAGAGGAGATGCATGGCAACATACACCAGACTTCAGAGAAAAAAAAAGTAAAATAATAAAAAATTTCTTTCTGCCCAGCCAAGCTCTGACCACCTTTACACACCCTAAACAGGTTTTATGGGCACCTTTCACACTCTATGCAAAAGTTCCTTGTGGGGACCAGTTTTTATCCAAGTTTTCAAACGCTGTTTCGATCCATTCAAACACACCTTCTGCTCACACACTGACTGAAGGTGTGTTGTGGGGACATCGTGAGCGTCCAGAATAGAGTGATAATTAACCAAGATAAAAATCCCTGTGAAAGCTCAAATCTGCTCTACCTGTCCCACTACCACTAAGCTACTGTATGCACATCATTAAACTGTGTTCGGGTCTACTGACTCACACTAGATCACAGTCAAAATGAATTTCTTCCTCCTTTTAGGTGCTAAAAATAACAAAACTAAAAAAACTTGACAAAGAAAGACTGTAGAGGTCAAATTGAAGCTATGATCATGAATGTACCTGTTGAGTAGTGTTGGTTGGACCAGTAGCATCATCCATCTGAGTCTTTGAAAGGTGGGAAGGACGGGAGTCGTGCGCTACCATAGCATTATCTGTAACGCTGCTTATCTGTAAATGCATATTTCATAAAGACACTATTTTAGAAAACTAAAATATAGAAACAAAAATCAATCTGATGAAAATGCTGTATGACAGACAAAAAGACTAACTACTTCTTCAGACAAAATCTCTTAGAGGAGATGCATGGCAACATACACCAGACTTCAGAGAAAAAAAAAGTAAAATCATAAAAAATTTCTTTCTGCCCAGCCAAGCTCTGACCACCTTTACACACCCTAAACAGGTTTTATGGGCACCTTTCACACTCTATGCTAAAGTTACTTGTGGGGACCAGTTTTTATCCAAGTTTTCAAACGCTGTTTCGATCCATTCAAACACACCTTCTGCTCACACACTGACTGAAGGTGTGTTGTGGGGACATCGTGAGCGTCCAGAATAGAGTGATAATTAACCAAGATAAAAATCCCTGTGAAAGTTCAAATCTGCTCTACCTGTCCCACTACCACTAAGCTACTGGACATACAACATTAAATTGTGTTTGGGTCTACTGCCTCACACTAGATCATAGTCTAAATAAATTTCTTCCTCCTTTTCGATGCTTAAAATAATAAAACTAAAAAAACTTGACAAAGAAAGACTGTAGAGGTCAAATTGAAGCTATGAACATGAACGTACCTGTTGAGTAGTGTTGGTTGGACCAGTAGCATCATCCATCTGAGACTTTGAGAGGAGGGTCCGTCCGAAGTTGCATGCCGCCATAGTATCAGCTTGTATGCTGCTTATCTATAAAGGCAGTTTTTAGTGATATGCTTCTGTTTCTGTTTACATTTACATTTATGGCATTTGGCTGATGCTCTTATCCAGAGCGACTTAAAATTCAACCCTAACCCTAACCCATTTGATCATTTTACACAAGTAGGCGAAGGCAGTGTTAGAAGTCTTGCCCAAGGACTCTTATTGGTATAGTGTAGGGTGTTTACCCAGGCGGGGACTGAACCCTAGTCTACAGCATAGAAGGCAGAGGTGTTAACCACTACACTAACCAACCACACTGTTTTACATAATCTGTATGCAATTAAACATTTGATTTAAAATTGTTATTATACCTGCTGAGTTTTCACATTATGTTCATCCCCAGTCTTTAAATGGAAGGGATGGTTGGAGTTCTCTACATTTGCATCATTAGCTGTTTCTTCACCCACCTGCAACATTTTTAATAAGAATTAGTTATAAAGCAGAAATCCGATTCCTGTCTAACTCATGCAGATCCAGAGTTTCACCATTATCTGATTATTCAAGACTATGTAAACACATTGAATTAGATACTGACACAATCTGATTTTCTGCAATTATCAGATTATTAAATGTACACAAAGTGAATCAGTTACTGACACAGTCTGTTATTCTGCAGTTATCAGATTATTAAGTGCATGTAAACACACTCACTAATCTAAAATAATTGGTATTTTGATTGGTATTTTGTTATGCAGATTTTTTTCTCAAAGTAATAGAGACAAACATATTTCTAATTTATTCAAACTATAATTCAAGCACAAGGTTATTTAATACATTCTGAAACACTGATAGCCGTTCTGTTTACTGTGTACTGTGCAACATACCTTTGTTCTCCACGGGCAATCTTCACCTCCATAGTCATAAGTTACTTCTTCTCCTTCTTTGATGTCATTCAAGGCAAACAAACAAAGGTGGGGTTTTCCATTCACGTCAATTTTTTTCATCCTACAGTTTGGATGTTGGTGTTCGTCATTAACTAGCCGTCCAAATGATCCATCTTCTCTAGCGGCATCAATACTTATAAAGATGGAAACATAAAAAAGGGCTTACACAATATATTACACCAAAATTAGAGTATCACTTAGTTTAGCGTAGTATAGTTCAGTATAAGGAGTGTAGTTTAGGAACAACTTGAAATCTTACCACCATGTTTTCCCTCTCCACTTAAACGCAAACATAAATGCAGCACATGACGGGTGGTAAAGTTTTCTTCTTCTCTGGGATTCTGCATCATTTATCATATCTCCTCTATATTCAACAACAAAATCTCCTTTGCAAATTGAACCCTTTGCAAATACACCACGTCCTGTAAAACACAACAAAAACATTTTCAACAAAACAGGAAAACTTTTCTCTATTCTACCATTATTCATTTGTCTATGGTAATATGAACCACAAAAAAAAAACACAAAAATTGACCTCAACAGATGGTCGCTCATTTGAGATAGACAGCAATATAGTGCCTATTTAATGTACCCTGAAGGTTTGCATCAGATGCTCATATGGGCGGTATGGGCAACAATTTATATCATGGTATAATTAAGATTACTGATGCTTTTGGTGTATATCACAGTTTAGTATATTTACATTAATGGCTACCACAAAGGACTGACTTTTACTGCAGCTCACTACACAAGAGGTGAGGGAGTCAGTGAGGTCTGCACTGTTTGTATGTTGTGTTATCTGCATTTACATGCACACTGGTATAAAAGTAATGACAAAACTAATACCTTAAAAAGAGTTTCACCTGGTAAACCACATGAACTGGTATATCACCCAACCAGTGTTAGATTAATAATTACTAACTAATAAATCTATCAGACACCACCTTACCTTTCACTGCATTGATGTATTTCACCTCTAGTCTGCATGTTTTGTCTGTCTTTGAAACAACGTGCTGAATTGCATCCTTAAGGGGACTGATACGGGGTGGCATTTCAAACTGCAGGGAAATATTTCACAAGTTAGTTATCAATGGATTTAATTAAGGATTGAGAACTTTACAATGATTACCTATATATGATTTTTAAAATTTATTTCTTATACCCAGATACTTCAACAGCAAAGGAACTGCATACTTTCAAGATTTCTCATTTTTTCAGGCCACCACCTCTGAAAAGCCTTTGAGTAACATATGAAACTCAAATATAAAACAAAAATGGGAATGTGGTAGAGTTCAGTGTAAAAACAGGTTTGTATAATCCAGCTTCTGGTTTACCATGCCCAGTGTTAAATCACTCAGGGCCAATATCTATATAAAATATAGCTGTGAAATAAACTATAATCAAGATGTTTTATTTGTTTGTTTGTTTTTAACAACCTAGTAAAGTGAATGACACCATGAAATTGGGCTGCAAAGTCAACCTGGTCTGTGCAGTAAAAAGTAGTAGCCTAAGACCTCGAGCTCAGTTAAATAGCTGGCCCAATGCTCTCACTTTGGTTTAGCTCGGTTTAGCTTTCAGTGCTTTGACTTTTTCCCTTCGGTTTTGTTACTTGCTGATGCTCCAACGCCGAAATATGTTGTTTTAACGTCGTAGGGCACAAACCACTTCAGCCGCGGCTGCCGGGAATGGAAGGGATTAAGAGCTTAACCGCGAGGTTGGAACTGGCTTGTGTTTCGAACTGGCCCGCTCCACCTTAAATGAAGCGGCAGTTAATGTTATAAGAACTGAGGCGCCATAATGTAATTGCTGCACCGCTTAAGGTGGAACGGCAAAATTCGAACTAGACGTTGGCGAAACGGAAGCCATCTTCAGCCCACTTTAGCCAGGGCACGATTCTTACCACGAGAAAGGTTTATGAACGTGTTTCTCCATAACACGCAAAACTCTGCCGGGTTCGGTTCGGTACATTTCACAGAAACATTGGACACTTACTGAACACCTCTCAACGCCTCCCTGCCTGCTGACCTCTGGGCTTTAAATCACTTCTATCTGCTGAATGTACAGCTTAATGCCAGCTGTGTTAATGATGAAGGTACACGTGGCTTCAAATTAAAAGTCTGCCAACGTAACGCGCAGATAAAAAGAAAGTTAATTGTATTACATTTCTCTATAAAGCACTCTAGGTCAAAATCTGTGGTTTTATGTGTATTCTATGAATTCACTTAAAGTCACTAAAATGTAAATGTATAATTGTGTGTTTATATACATACATACATACATACATACACACACACTATATTGCCAAAAGTATTCAGTCACCTTTGCAAATCATTGAATTGAGGTGTTCCAGTCACTTCCATGACCGCAGGTGTGTAAAGCCGAGCCCCTAGGCCTGCAGACTGCTTCTACAGACATTAGTGAAAGAATGGGTCGCTCTCAGGAGCTCAGAGAATTCCAGCGTGGTGCCGTGATCGGACGCCACCTGTGCAGCAAGTCCAGTTGTGAAATTTCATCACTACTAAATATTCCACAGTCCACTGTCAGTGGGATTATAACAAAGTGGAAGCGATTGGGAACGACAGCAACTCAGCCACGAAGTGGTCGGCCATGTAAAATGACAGAGCGGTCAGCGGATGCTGAGGGGCATAGTGCACAGAGGTCACCGACTTTCTGCAGAGTCAATCACTACAGACCTCCAAACTTCATGTGGCCTTCAGATCAGCTCAAGAACAGCGTAGAGAGCTTCATGGAATGGGTTTCCATGGCCGAGCAGCTGCATCCAAGCTTTACACCACGAAGCACAATGCAAAGCGTCCCTGTGAGGGATGGATGGGGTCGTCCACAATGCTGGTGGCTTTCCGGATACAACGTGTGATGTAGATGTCCATGATGGAGGGGAGAGAGACCCCGATGATTTTCCCAGCTGTCCTCACTATACACGGTAGGGTCTTGCAATCCGAGGTGGAGCAATTCCCAAACCATCACCTTAGTTTTGTCCACATTCAGAGACAGGTTGTTGGTTCCACACCAGTCCGTTAGCCACTGCACCTCCTCTCTGTATGCTGACTTGTCATTTTTGCTGATCAGACCCACCACAGTCATGTCATCAGCAAACTTGATGATGAGATTTGAGCTGTACTTTGCCATCAGTAGAGTGGACTAAACACACAGCCTTGAGGGGCACTGGTGCTCAGTGTGGTGGTGCTGGAGGTGTTCTTACCCATCCTGACTAACTGAGATCTCACAGTTACAGTAGTCATTGAGGCAGGACACTGGAGGCTTCTTTGGCACAGGGATGTTGATGGTGGACTTGAAGCACATCGGAACGACTGCAGTGCTCAGAGAGATGTTGAATATGTCCGTGAGAACATCAGCCAGCTGTTCGGCGCATTCTCTGAGCACTCTGCCTGGTATGCTGTCGGATCCTGGTGCTTTTCATGGGTTGACTCTATGTAGAGTTCTCCGCACATCAGCAGTGGACAGACACAGTGCCTGTTTACTTGGAGGAGGTGTGGTTTTCCTTACCATCATGCCGTTCTGTGCCTCAAACCTTGCACAGAAGTTATTAAGCATGTCTGAAAGGGAGGAATCACTGTCATAAGAAGGTGGAGGTGACTTGTAGTTGGTGATGGCCTGGATGCCCTGCCACATGTACCGTGTGTCAGCAGTGTTTTGAAAATGATCATGGATTTTTTTTGAGGAGGCGCGCTTAGCCTCTTTGATGGCCTGGGAGAGCTTGGCTCTTGCCACCCTGAGGCTTGCTTTGTCCCTTGACTTCAAAGCCTTGTCTTGGGTTCTCAGCAGCATGCACACCTCTGCAGTCATTCATGGTTTCTGGTTGGGGTGACTTGTGACGAGTTTGGAGACTGTAACATCATCAACGCACTTGCTGATGTAGCCAGTCGCTGATTCTGTGTACTCCTCCAGGTTGATGGAGTCACCGGTAGTAGCTGCTACTCTGAACATCTCCCAGTCAGTGTGCTCAAAACAGTCCTGAAGAGCAGAGAGAGCTCCTGGTGGCAAGGTTCTCACTTGCTTCTGGTCTGGTTTGGCACATCTGATGAGCGGTCTGTATGCTGGGATGAGCATCACAGAGATGTGGTCTGAGTAGCCATAGTGGGGGGCGGGGCTCAGCCCTGTACACGCTGGGGATGTTTGTGTAAACAAGATGCAGCACGCGAGCCCCACAGGTTGCAAAGTCTGCATACTGGTGAAATTTGGGGAGTACTGACTTCAGATTGGCATGGTTGAAATCACTGGCAACTGTCTGAGTTTGTGTTCTGGAGGTCGCTGATTGCACTGAACAGCTTGTTCAGTGCGGCCTTAGCATTAGCACTGGGAGCTATATGCACCACTATTATATACAGCGAACTCGGCTCTCTAGGCGAATGAAAAGGCCTGGCTCTGACAATCGCAAACTCCACCAGCAGTGAGCAGTGACTGGAGACTAGCGCCACGTTTTTACTCCACTCACTATTGATGTAAACACATAGGCCCACTCCTTGAGTCTTACCGCTCAACTCACGTCTCTGTCCTCACAGGAAGCACAACAGGCCGTTGAGCTGAACAGCACTTGCCTTGCTTCTGCCTTCTTGTGCATTGCCAGCAGGCTCATGCAGTGCCGTGGATCATACCAGGCCTAGTTCGCACAGCTCTTCCCACAGTTCGTTTGTGAGCAGAGACTGTGGTTGGTTTCTCAGCTGTAGCAGGCTCTGGTGTAGGTAGACGGTGAAGCAGTCATGATGATTTGTCTTGGTGGGGTTACACAACAAACAGTAAACCAAAGTAGCAAAAAGCACAAGCACCATTTTGTTGTTCCCGAAGTGGCTGCTGCAGCTACCAGCTGCACCGCTGAAACCAAGTTGGGCTCAGCCTCTTAGTTCCAGTGAAAGGAACTCTTAATGCTTTAGCACCAAGAGATTTTGGACAATTTCAACTTTGTGGGAACAGTTTGGGGACGGCCCCTTCCTGCTCCAACATGACTGCACACCAGGGCACAAAGCAGGTCCATAAAGACGTGGATGAGCCAGTTTGGTGTGGAAGAACTTGACTGGCCTGTACAGAGTCCTGACCTCAACCCCATAGACCACCTTTGGGATGAATTAGAGCGGAGACTGTGAGCCAGGCCTTCTTGTCCAACATCAGTGTCTGACCTCACAAATGCGCTTCTGGAAGAATGGTCAAAAATTCCCATAAATACTCCTAACCCTTGTGGAAAGCCTTCCCAGAAGAGCTGAAGCTGTTATAGCTGCAAAGGGTGGGCCGAGATCATATTAAACCCTATGGATTAAGAATGGGACGTCACTCAAGCTGATATGCCTATGAAGGAGATGAGCAAATACTTTTGGAAATATAGTAAAAGTGATTCTGAATTTATCATAGTGAAATAAAAATCATAAAATTATAAAGGCCAGAAAATTACTAAAATTTCACATACCTCTGTATGCAATCAATTAGGTGAAAGTTCTTTAAAAAAAATTGTGTCTTTTTGATTTGCATAAACTCACATTGAATTACATGCAACTAGCTAATATTATTCACAATATCAATAATAATAACTAATTGGAGAAACGTAATAAAACATCTGAGGCTTACACCCAGATGCTATAGTTAATTACAGCTAACTAGCTCTTTTGCAGAATAATTAGAGCTATTTAACTAAGTTAAGGGTTGAACACTGGTTATACGTCCGTGAATATTTGATACTGCACAACTGTTAACATGGGTTATCATTTACAGTCACTTGGTTCATTTACTGGAGGGGACATGCACCACTGCATTATCAACTGCATAACATGAATGTGATTTTAACACTTATTTATTGTTGTTTTAGTTTATTGTTTTATTAATCTTTACTTCAATTAATGCATCTGTAAATAGTGTACAGCAATACTTTTGCCCCTGTTTTGGGCTTGTTTTTCTCTACACTGTATTTGTACTGCTGCAATAGAAGAATTTCCCTCTTTATTCTGTATTAAAAGTGATCTCTCGCTATCTATCTCTATCTCTCTATCTATCTATACTGGTTTGTCATACAAATGTGCTTACCTTGTGTTTCACTTTTGCTCATCTTCACAAGGTCTTAGCTCTTCAGGTGGCATCGCCTGCAAATATTCTTCTTTCTTGTCCACAGTGTGGATTGGCACCTTTAACACTGAAAATGTCTTTATTTGGCTGAAATCATTCCTAATGGGGACCAGGAAGTGGGCGGTATCTGACCATATTTGGAATACGTGTGTGTGCAGAGCAGTGGGTGCAGTACCAGCCGGGGACTATAAGGGGGCGCCATCACACACGCGCACTCTGTTCCAAACATGCGGTATGGGTCAAAGCTAAAAACTTCACAGGCACCTTTTTAAGAGCTCTTCTATTCATCTAAAATGGTTTCCCTCATGGGGACCAGGTTTTTTGTCCCCACACCGCAATTGGTCCCCATGACGTGACTGTGTAAACAGAATCTTGTCCCCACAATGTGATGAATACCATAACACACACACACACACACACACACACACACACACACACACACACACACACACACACACACACACACAAGCATAGAATTATCCTGAAATAGTAGCAATGACTTCACAGGAGCTGTCCACCAGCACAGCACAATGATATAAAGCCTTAATAGAAAGGCAGATCGTATGGCTAAGCTCGCCTGTTTCCCGTTGACTCGCCCATTTCTCTATTTTCCTGCCCTCATTAGAGCAGCGCTCTGTGCTCCTAATTGTGACAGTGTTGTGTTTGGACGTGTATGCTAGCGCGGTGAGCGCGATAAGGGCGAAGGGTAAATAAATGAAACAGAAGTGACAACAGCAATCTATCTGGCAGAGCATTTGTCTGGCGATAACTCAGCTCCCATCCTCCCACCCCTCCACCCCTCCTGCTCTGCATATCCTCCTCGCTGGCTCTGGCCCCAGTCGAGTGGAAACGTTGGAGGCACCGGGGTCCTCGATAAGCGCTGTGCCGCGAAGGAGCTGATGGGGACAAAGCGCTATCTTTCCGCCCTGCTGAACTGTTCCCCCCTGTTCCATCCCATTCCTCCCCCTCAAACACACCCCCTGCCCCCAAACCAAACGAGTTCCTCCTGGGCTTCTGGAAGCCAGACAAGCGAGGGGGGTCCCCAGGTGGTAAATGACGCCAGCTCCTCCGTGAAAAGTCTCGACCGTGTCCCGTGGACACTCTCTACACCCAGCGCTCAGGCTGAGAGGCAGGTGAGAAATACTAATAAAAAAAAAAAAAAAAAAAGAAAAAACAACAACAAAAACGTTCAAACGCAGAACTGTAGAGAAACACAACCCTGTCATCTGGTGTGTCACGACCATTCAGTCATCACTCTGCCTTTGTTTTTCACTTTAGACTTAACAGTATTGCCAAACCAGGGAGAAGGACAAACCCACGATGAGCCTAAAATAAAGCTAAGAGAGAAAAATTAAGTGGAGTCATTATAGTGGCTTTGTGACCCCAATATAGTAAGTGCACTTACAATTAATGTTGACACATTTTCAGGTTCTAAATCAAACAACCCATTTTAAGCATACTTCAAAGGTTTTTTTTTTTTTTTTTTACAAATTTTAATTCAACGTATTCTTGCTGGTATTTAAACTCAAGTATTATAGTACTGATTTTGTTTCATTGTTAAGTTCTCCATGGAAACAAAATGGTTAAAGTCTTCAAATGTCTTCAAAAACTGGCCAATCAGGAATTGTTTTTCATTGAGATATTTAGGTAGACACAGCTAAGTAAGCTCTCCTATTGGTTAGAACTCCAGGAACTGAAGACAGGTCCTAATGTGTTAGTTTAATTATGAAGTGACCGAGGAATCAACCAATCTCATTTAAATGTTTATAGTAGGCCGGACCAATTTTGTGCGAAAAAAGGGTCATTCTAGGCCTTCTGGTAGTCCTAGATAGATCACAGACTGCGAATACAAGCAGCAGCCTAATCACCGAGTCGTTAGACATGGAAAAGGACGGCAGCAGCTCTATGCCAAGCTCACTAGTGAAAGGTTCACAGTGAAACCACGACATGAATGTCACAAAGCTCGAACTAAAAACAAGGAACATCTTTTAGAAGCTTCAAATGTTTAATCTAGAATGTCCCAAAAATATTCGTGTGAATCACTAATAGCTTTGAACTAACAAACCAGTAGAATTTCACAGGAGTGGTTATATGGTCAAATTGTCTAATACTCATGGTTCGCTGCTGACACAGATGGGTTTTAGCAATGAGGAACATCAGCTGTATTAGTGCTGTCTGGATTCAAAAGCTTGAATAAACTCTGTGAGCTAAAGCGAGGTTTAAGGCATTCTGTGTTTACCTGGGTTTTAATTAATTTTTACACAGAGCGAGACCTACATTATTCATCCCCGGAAAGACACACACAGGTTAGGTCAGAGTCAGCTACTCTTGTGTTGCATGGCACATTAATGAAGTCTATAATGCACCCACTGATGTGTAAAAAGGCCCAGTTTCTGGCCTAGCTCAATTCTCCGAGCTGTGAGCTTTGCTCCTTAGAGAATACAGGCAAAATAAAGCCTGTTGGCGATTGCTCATGCACGCCTGTTAAATTCCAGAGTTCAGAGTGCAGCATAGATGAGCCTGTCCTACCAGGTATTACACTTGAAAATAAAGATGCCAAAAAGGCTGCGTTCACATCTGATCTTTTTCTCTTTATATGTGACACAAATTTTATATTTTGAGCGACACTGTAAAACAAATAAAATCTGACAGTTTCAATTCAGATTTGAGCCACTTTCAAATGTGGTACTCAAAGCCGATAGGCATGGTATGTCACCTCTGGACCGTTTGTGAACAGCCAGAATTCATGTGACTTTAATGTCAATCAAACTGAATGTTCATCATAATTGCTTGCAGGAACAGACCCTTTATGGCCACCTCAACATGCGTTACTATGGTTACACTTCGCTTCTTTCACTTTGGAGGACGAGCGAGACGAACAGCTATTCAAAATCATGTTTACTTCAAAGATATTTTGAAAAAAGAGAAACAAAAGAGCTAGAGGAGCCTGACACAGATCAAATTTCTTTATCCAGTCAATGTCACACTTTTGGCACTGAGTCTGCATCCCTTTGCTCGCATTCTTCTTCATGGTGGAAAGAAACTAACCCTCTTTTCTCTGTTTGCTTGGCACCCACAATTAAAACAGGCACAGAAATTCGCAATTTTTACTCAGTTACTTTGTCCAGCATGCTGTGGATGAATGTCTGCTATTTGTCCTTCAAGTTTAAAGTAGCTGTTCTTACAGTTCATACTGATGTCTCACTGAAGTCTTTTAATCTTAAGGAAATATAGGGCACAGCTGTGTTTTGTTGGATAGCAGGCCGAGTGGTTTGGTGTTCTTTTCCACAAGTGGGTCAGTTCAGGAACATGATCTGTACAGGCTCAGATATGGGCCACATTACCATAACAATGTGAACGACCAAACGACCAAACCACAAAACCAGATTTATGTCGTATATCACATTACCTTCAACCTGCACATAGCTCTATACACACACACACACACACACACACACACACACAAAACTACACCTACTTTAGTTGAAATCGTCAGCTAATTGAGTTGAAATTTTAATAAGTTACACATCAGACTTCTTTAAAACTTGGTAAAGCAGATGACTTTCACACAACCAGCTAGCACACTGACTAACTACAGATAGTCGTTTAAGTTGTTTTGCCTTTTTATTGTAATCACTGTATTTTTGGGCTGAGCGCTTTAGTCCTGTTCCTCAGACTGATGGTTTTTCCATAATAAGACCTATTATTTAAAGAACTGATTCACAAACCAGAAACATGAGCTTTGACTAAGACCAGCACCCCAGACACTCAAGATTCAACTTAGACTTACACTCCAGAGACTTGAGATTTGACTCTGACTCACACCTCAAGAGATTCATGACTTGACTCTGACTCGCACCCCAGAGACACAAGATTAAACTCAAATTTTCACCTGAAACCAAAAGTATTACCTGCAATGCTATTCAAAACACCAATTATTTTGTTTAGGCAATGGTTAGTGAGCTGTAAGGTGAAACACTGCTGCCTTTCAAACCCCAGACCAGGGTTTGAATATTCGCTTTGGAAAGCTTGGAGCCACAAGTCCTTGGAAAAGATTCCCAATGCTTCATTAGTTACCTCTGTAACATAATTAGACTGGAAGTAATTCTGGATAATCATATCTGCCAACTACCATGAAAGTGTCCCTTTTTAAAGAAATAATGTTACTGACAGCCTCACACTGGACAAACAAACAAATCTAAGTTAGTTAAACAAATGAAGAAAACTGACTACAAAATCAGCTGCAGAGAAAAATGCAAAAATCTTCATTCATTATTTTAAGTTCTCAATATTAGTGCACTGTGATGTAATGTAATTGCTAGTAAAAGGCTGGACCCCCTTTTGCCTTCAGAACTGCCTTAATTCTTCGTGGCAGACTTTCAACAAGGTGTTGGAAACGTTCCTCAGAGACTTTGGTTGGTTATTTGAGTTCCTGTTGCCTTTCTATCATCTGGAACCAGTCTGCCCATTCTCCTCTGACCTCTCACATCAACAAGGCATTTTCGTCCACACAACTGACCACTCACTGGATATTTTCTCTTTTTCTGACCGTTCTCTGTAAACCCCAGAGATGGTTGTGTGTGAAAGTCCCAGTAGATCAGCAGTTTCTGAAATACTCAGACCAGCCCGTCTGGCACCAACAACCACGCCACGTTCAAAGTCCCTTAAATCCCCTTTCTTCCCCATTCTGATGCTCGGTCTGCACTTCAGCAAGTTGTCTTGACCACCTCTACATGCCTAAATGCATTGAGTTGTGGCCATGTGATTGGCTGATTAGCTCTTTGTGTTAACAAGCCAGTGAATAATTGAACAGGTGTACCTAATAAAGTGGCCGGTGAGTGTACATCACAGTATATTATTTGTTGAAACTAAGTAATCCATTGTGATTTTCATTTGATCACTTAATTTAGTTAAACAAAGACAAGCTAAGTCAAGTCACTCTGTACACACTGTACCTAATAAAGTGGCTGGTGAGTGTAAATACACATTCATTACAAGAAAATAATTCGTCTTTTGACTGATATATGACTTGTGCTTAATATGACCAGGGAATAGAGACACGAACCTAGTAGGTACAAAAAGGTCAATAACCACTTTTGAAGGAGTAATGCTCACTGTGTAGTATGTGTTTAGGCATGTTAAACGCATGTGTAAGTGTACCCATGTGCCATGTTTAAGGCTTCAGCATACTATGTCCTAATGGAATTTATCACTGGGTGAGAGAGGCGCGGCTGTCGCCTGACTCCAGTCCTTTTATAATGTGGGGGAAATTTGTGTCTGTGGTGAACAGAGCGATTTAATAAATGAGCTCTTTGCAGCAGAGCTGCCGCCTCTGCCATGCATAAACAACACATCGAGACATCTGAGGTTCGTCTCCAACAGATGAGACATCACCTTAGTATCGAGCAAATGCCTTTTTCCAGACAGCTTAAATGACCCAAAAGTTTGTGTAGCTCCATGTCCACCTGCTTTCTCTTGAAATGAATACTCCAGCGTAACATTGACATAATCATACCATAAACAAGTCATGGCAGATGTCATATGCTGCCATGAGTTGTCTTGACCGATTTTGTCCAGAAACAATGTCATGCTACCATTACTGGGAGATGCCATGACGTTTGATGTCATGACTGCTAAACCATGCTAGAGAAACTGGCACAGGTCTAAGCTGGTCTGTGCCGGTTTAATGGCAGTCTATTACCAGCATCCACAACATAACATATTCTAGATTTGCAGGTCATTAACATATTAACTTCTATTGTTGCTGACCAGATGACCAGCATCCAAAAGACACAATGTGCTGGTTTTGCTAGCGACCAGACATGACATCTCATGATAGCATAAGAAATTTGCATGCTTCTAGCATGGTTATATCAATGTTATGTAGGAGTGTTAAGGAGCAGTGCTACCGAATTCTACAATGACAGTAAATCGAGCTGTGACATAGTGGTGTAAGTGGAGCTTGATCATGAATGGACAGCAGGAAACCTTCCAGTAAGTGAATGGGACCTGAATTGCTTTTTTTCTGACTGTGATGCTCCAGTGTAATGACGTTGTATAAAACTTTATAGAAACAGCTTTGGTAAGATATTCTTACGCCTATCCTAAGACCTGTATTGTTAGAGTATAACAGACTATTCAAATGTGTCAAATACAGGTGTAAATTTTAACACATTAATAATGCATTCATGTGATAAATGATTAATGCTGTTAACTTGGTGTTTCCTACTTTGACCAATCAAACTATTCATAGCTCCACCCTGAAGTCCAGCTGCTCATGCACCATTGCTATGACTCCACAACTGTAGCCCTCCTTCAAATACAGCTTTTTAAAAGGCAAGTTCCATTGTGGCTCTCTAGAAAAAAACTATTAGAAAAGTTATTTCCAGCCACTACAAGGCTGTGAATTTGTTCACCCCTGAGCTACATAGATTCAGGAGTTTCTCTACAAACATAACACCCTGCTGATGAAGGCAATATCCATATTTCAGTGGACTACACCAAACAGTGCTGACCACGAGAACCACGCAGCCAACGAACAGCAATCTTCACCAAAAATAATCAAATAAATAAATAAATAAATAAATCAATGTAAAGTGGAAAGCACAAACATATAGGTGTGAGAGTGACTCTGTATTTCCTCTGGAAATCATATGATTTTCTATTCAGGTTCATTGGAATGCTGCATCTTGCATATCTTGCAAATAAAACTAATGTTATTGAATCACTGAATAGTAATAAATACACTTTGATTAAGCTTATTTTATTCACTCCGTGCTTTTTAAATGGACAAAAAAATCTTTCACAAGGGCCAAATTTGAGAAAATTAGACAGATCCCATTAATCGCAACAACTCCATGCAAGACTGTGAGTAATCATGATTAATTATTTGAATCATTTGAAAGCCCTATATCTGAACATTTACTCACGGAATTCAGCAGCTGCACATTGGCTTCTAATTATAATTCAGTTTTGAGTCAATGGATTTTCTGTTCTTTTGTACGAACAGGGAAAGGTGTCTAAAATGATTGTCTGTGGTAATCGATGGCGTGATACAGATGGGGCAGGGATAGAGATTAAGTTAAAATTGCTGGAGTATTCTTTTAACAGTAGTCACCCTGGAACAGTAGCTCACAATGACAAAAGCAAAGCTAAAAGAGCCAATGTTCACATGCGTCCGCCACTCTGTCTATGAATAGGCTGATTAATTAATTTCTCTCATCCCATCATCCTAATGAAACGAAATTAATTTTGTCGGCATTAATGTAATAGGAGTGGGGGAGAACAAGGGACCCGCTAATCAGCAAGCAAATCTGGCAATGGTCTGTTGGGGGAAATTAATTCCTGTTTATATTTGTCATACTGTAATAGCAGCCTGGAAACAAAAACACAACATATTGAGAGTGGCAGCTCTGGGTGAAGCTTATTTTTGGGGAGGGCACCACTGTGGGTGAGCTACTCTTGCACCACGTTAAGGGGATTCTCAGGCTTTGATCAACCTGATCTCCAATCCACTACATCTGAATGGTATGTTCCAATTATTACAGACAATTGTTCTGATGTGCTTTTCTGTACTCAGGGAAAAAAAACAGACTCAAAGTGCACTTATAAAAACCAAAGGGCAGTTGTTTCAGTATCTGCCTACCAGCTTCAGTAACTGCCCACTGGCTTATATTATGGCTTATACTATATGCCTCATTCTACCAAATTGGCTCAAAGTCAGAGCTGAAAACACGTTTTGGACGTTTAACTGACTTGGACTTCATATTAAAAACCTACAGTATTTCTTTCAATGCTCTATACTATAAATATGCTTATTTTGTTAAAATAAGCTATTAAACATTCCATTTTGTGACTACTGATACAATAAGAACACCTTTGAAACTTCACCAGATGTTTCGATGGTGACAATCTCAGCTAATTTCCGGTGCACCTGGAGGAAACCCACGCAGACATGAGGAGAACATGCAGAAAGGATCCTGGTCACCCGGCCGGGGAATCGAACCCAGGCCCTTCTTGCTGTGAGGCGACAGCGCCACCCAAATAGATCATTATATAACTTCTAGTTATCTAAAGTCTGGGCATAAATTAGTGTGTGTAGTAATCCACCACATAGAGATTTTGTTGGAAAATGTGGCCATATTATTTTAAGTTAAGTGATATTTTTTTAAATCCCACAAACAGGAAAATTCCACCTCCGCATTTAACCCATCTGTGAAGTGAAGCACCACATACACACTAGTGAATACACACACACACTAGGGGGCAGTGAGCACACTTGCCCGGAGCAATGGGCAGCCCTATCCACGGCGCCCGCGGAGCAATTGGGGGTTAGGTGTCTTGCTCAAGGACACCTCAGTCATGGACTGTCAGCACTGGGGATTGAACCGGCAACCTTCCGGTCACAGGGCCAGTTCCCTAACATCCAGCTCACAACTGCCCCAAGACTACCATATATACATGCAGGGAACAAGAAGAAATCAATAGTGTGCTCAAGGTATGGAAAGATCTCTAATGGCTCTTGAAGAAGCAGGAAGCATACATATGAATCATGCATAATCATGTGAAACCTCAGTAAAGTCCACTTCACAATGTCATCACAAGGCCCTTACAATAAGACAAAAGCAGAGTTTGGGATAACAGGGTACAAAAAAACTGCATTCAGGAAAGAGTTTGTTCTGCATTTGTGATGTCATTTTCTCTCCTGCTCCAGGATTAGACCTTCACCCTCTGCTAAACTGCTGGGGGAGGAAAAAAAAATAACCCTGTCTTTCTTTTACTGATCACCATGGCAACAGCATGGCACACATGAAATCAATTTACATCTGCAGAAACTTCGCTGTGTGGACAAGTGCTTGTGACATTGAGCAGAAAAAAGCTGATGGCAGTTTCTATTGTCTGAGCTCTAGCCACTGTGCAGCCTGATTCAGATGAAGAGTTTCAGGCTGCCAGATTCATGGAGCGCTGTTTTCTTGCGTTTTTAATATACTCTGATGCATCAAAAATGATGTATTTGATTCCGTAGGCTGGTAAAGCTATAGGGAGACTATTGCTTTCCATTGTTCACGGTTTTAATTATTCATTTAAACTTGAAATCCACATGGTATAATCTCTTTCTGCACATTGCAGAGATGAGGACTCAAATCACACCCACGTCACATGCTGACTGACTTATGACTAGACTTAGTCTAGCATTAAAATTGTCACCAATTTTAGTGCCAACCTTCCAGCAGTAACTGGATAAAGCCTGTCTTTTAAAACTTTATGCATTTGTCTTTTTCCTGTCACATCTGCTATGATCATATGCAGTCAGACTGCAATGCCACAGCATCGGGTTCAATACAGCTTCAGATAATGAGCCTTTCATCACAGAAAATGATTGACAGAGATTGACCGCTACATGACAGATGCTGTGCCAGGGCCCACCTGTGGGTGCAGTTTTATTACACACTTACATTTGTAAGAAAATGGAAAAAATGTCCATTGTGGTGTAAAAAAAAAAAAAACAACCAAAGAGTCCAAAAGAGGTTTTGCCAGTTTATTGGATGAAACCACTGGACAAAACAGTTTTATGATAATATTAGGACATATGAAAAATAGAAATCAAGATAGAAAAATCATGCTAAATATGAAAAATTTAAGAAAAAATAAATAAAATGGAAAGAATAGGCTTGAGAGCCTTTAGGGCACCAATCACCCCAGTAAACCTGAGTGTGGACTCCGGTTCGCTCTTTTTGAGTCAATTTCCCAAGACAATGAGTTCCCGCTTATCTCTCCAAGTCCCAACTCTCTGTGCCCCTGCCCGAACTGCCTGCTAAGGTTTTACCAAACGAATTTATAACAGCCCTGCATATCTGAAGTGACTTTCTTCACCTAGTCAGCATTCGCCAGAGAGACAAGCACTCACTGTCAGGGCCTACAGAGATGAACGACCCAACTGCACATTATGAAACATACGTTGTAGTACACCTAAGAACATCGTAATACCTGATTTTTATACTACCTAAAGATAAAGTGTAATCAATTGAGGTGAAAGGTGTGTGTGTGTGTGTGTGTGTGTGTGTGTGTGTGTGTGTGTGTGTGTGTGTGTGTGTGTGTGTATGATGTGCAGACTTAATGGAGCCTAACGTTGTATGTGATATCTTCCCATTCCCTGGATAGAAACAGCCTTGAACATTGTAAAGAAAGTGCCTCCAGGCACAGAAACCACTAATCTAACTAATAATCCCCACCAGACAGACCCTCCCTGTCAACAAGCGTTGAAATGTTGTCAATTGAAGTGATAGTTGCCCCTCTAATCTATGCGTGAGGAGGTTTTCATGTAGGTATGTATATGTGCGTATGTGTGTGCGTATGTGTGTGCGTGTAGGTGTGTGTGTGTGTGTGTATGTGTGGAGCTTGACTCTGATAGCTTCCCTCAAGCCAGACAACCTTGACCATCACACAAATAAGCTCTAGGCACAAAAGAACATATTCCCACTGGTACATTTTAAAGAAACTTCTGTAAAGATTATATTTCTAATTCTTTAATACCGAAAAAATATAGTTTGTTGGTCAAGATGCTCAGATCACTTACACATTATAACATAAGAACAGCTCAATCAGTTTGAGTCCCTGTTGTTAATGAATAATAAGCCTTAGTATGTCATAAGCCTGGGATTTTAAGGGGTTTAAGGAAAGAGGCAAAACTGTAGGAAGCCGTTTTCTACCAAGTACAAGCAAGTGCAAGAGAAACGCAATAGCTAGAAATTGTCAGCTAATCTAACTAAAGTTTTAGTTGCAGTCATAGAACACATTCCTTTACAGCGTACTAAAACCAGTTATCATAATATCTTTACAAACTACTGAGTAGCCAACTATTTTGAGTTGTCTTACCTCCTGTCTCTAAACACTGCATTTACTGTGTGTAGCACTTTAGTTCTGTTCCTCATATTGAAAGTTGTTCTGCAATGAAAGGCCTGTTATTTGAAGCCATGTTGAACCTGACAGATTTTAGTTGTGGTTTACTTTTGTGCAGTGTCATTAGGGATGTGCATTCTGACTAGTTTTGATATTTGAACAGGAGAACAAATATTGTTCAAATACAATGCCAAAAAAAAAAAAAATTTGAAAAAAAAAAAATCGACAAATTAGTGTAGAACAGCACTGATGTTGCACAAAAATCGCATCACACAGAGAAATCCATTTCAAAACATGTTTCTGATTCAAAAATAGCCATGAGAAAAATCTAGGTTCTTGCACCAGAAGAGAAACATAATGGAAACTAAAACAGCAGCTAACCAGCACAACACTGGATGCTGATGGCGAATGTCTTGTAAAGGTGTTTCTCTCTTCAGTGGATGTTGTGCAAACATGTTAGTTTGTCAGAGAAATGTATTTTGTTTCTGGAACTAACATCAGCTTACCCTATTCAGCAGTAAAACTCATTCTGTCCACCTTTCCAGTCATGTCTTTCACAACCTGTCATTGGCAAACTGGCCATGTTAAGGCACGTGTGTTTCAGAATAGCAAAGTATAACATACATTTTCACATTTCACAGTTCTGTTAAAATATTAAATTCTTGAATTATTGGTCTGTATACTTTCTCCATCTTCCAGTGATGAAACACAACAAATACTCAAATAGTGATGTCAGTATTTAAATTCAAATACACTCACCAGCCACTTTATTAGATCTTTATAAATGAATATAAATCAGAAATCATAAGTAAATATGAATCAGAAACCAAAAGTATTACCTGCTATGCTATTCAAAACACCAATTCTTTTGTTTAGGTAATGGTTAGTGAGCTGTAGGGCGAAACACTGCTGCCTTTCAAACCCCAGACCAGGGTTTGAATATTCGCTTTGGAAAGCTTGGAGCCACAAGTCCTTGGAAAAGATTCCCAATGCTTCATTAGTTACCTCTGTAACATAATTAGACTGGAAGTAATTCTGGATAATCATATCTGCCAACTACCATGAAAGTGTCCCTTTTTAAAGAAATAATGTTACTGACAGCCTCACACTGGACAAACAAACAAATCTAAGTTAGTTAAACAAATGAAGAAAACTGACTACAAAATCAGCTGCAGAGAAAAATGCAAAAATCTTCATTCATTATTTTAAGTTCTCAATATTAGTGCACTGTGATGTAATGTAATTGCTAGTAAAAGGCTGGACCCCCTTTTGCCTTAAGTACTGCTTTAATTCTTCGTGGCACACTTTCAACAAGGTATTGGAAACGTTCCTCAGAGATTTTGGTTGGTTATTTGAGTTCCTGTTGCCTTTCTATCATCTGGAACCAGTCTGCCCATTCTCCTCTGACCTCTCACATCAACAAGGCATTTTCGTCCACACAACTGACCGCTCACTGGATATTTCCTCTTTTTCGGACTGTTCTCTGTAAACCCTAGAGATGGTTGTGTGTGAAAATCCCAGTAGATCAGCAGTTTCTGAAATACTCAGACCAGCCCGTCTGGCACCAACAACCACGCCACGTTCAAAGTCCCTTAAATCCCCTTTCTTCCCCATTCTGATGCTCGGTCTGCACTTCAGCAAGTTGTCTTGACCTCCTCTACATGCCTAAATGCATTGAGTTGCGGCCATGTGATTGGCTGATTATATATTTGTGTTAACAAGCAATTGAAAGCGTATACTGAGTACTCAAATACCTGCAGGCACTGAAATGTGATGTCTGCAGCTAATAATGAAACTAAACTAAAATTCAGTAAGACTTGAGACTCAACTCAGATCTGAGCAATTCCAATGAAGTTGGGACGTTGTGTAAAACATAAATAAAAATAGAATACGATGATTTGCGAATCCTTTTCAACCTATATTCAATTGAATACACTACAAACACAAGATATTTAATGTTCAAACGGATAAACTTTATTGTTTTTTGCAAATATTAATTCATTTTGAATTTAATGCTTGCAACACGTTCCAAAGACGTTGGGACAGAGCCAACAAAAGACTGGGAAAGTTGAGGAATGCTCAAAAAACACCTGTTTGGAACATTCCACAGGTGAACAGGTTAATTGGAAACAGGTGAGTGTCATGATTTGGTATAAAGGGAGCATCCCTGAAAGGCTCAGTTGTTCACAAGCAAGGATGGAGTGAGGTTCACCACTTTGTGAACAGCTGTGTGACCAAATAGTCCAACAGTTTAAGAACAACGTTTCTCAATTGCAAGGAATTTAGGGATTTCATCATCTACAGTCCATAATATCATCAAAAGACTCAGAGAATCTGGAGAAATCTCTGCAAGTAAGCGGCAAGGCAGAAAACCAACATTGAATGCCCGTGACCTTCGATCCCTCAGGCGGCACTGCATTAAAAACCGTCATCATTCTGTAATGGATATTCCCACATGGGCTCAGGAACACTTCAGAAAACCACTGTCAGTGAACGCAGTTCGTTGCTCCATCTACAAGTGCAAGTTAAAACTCTGCCTTGCAAAGTGAAAGCCGTATATCAACAACACTCAGAAACGCAACATATGCTGCCATCCAAGCAGCGTCTTTTTCAGGGACGTCCTGCTTATTTCAGCAAGACAATGCCAAGCCACATTCTACACATGTTACAACAGTGTGGCTTCGTAGTTAAAGAGTGTGGGTACTAGATTGGCCTGCCTGCAGTCCAGACCTGTCTCACATTGAAAATGTGTGGCGCATTATGAAGCGCAAAATACGACAACGGAGACCCCGGAATGTTGAGCAACTGAAGTTGTACATCAAGCAAGAATGGGAAAGAATTCCACCTACAAAGCTTCAAAAATTAGTGTCCTTAGTTCCCAAACGCTTATTGAGTGTTGATAAAAGGAAAGGTGATGTAACACAGTGGTAAACATGCCCCTGTCCCAACTTCTTTGGAATGTGTTGCAGGCATCAAATTCAAAATTAGTGAATATTTGTAAAAAACAATAAAGTTTATCCATTTGAACATTAAATATCTTGTCTTTGTAGTGTATTCAATTGAATATAGGTTGAAAAGGATTTGCAAATCATTGTATTCTGTTTTTATTTATGTTTTACACAACGTCCCAACTTCATTGCAATTGGGGTTGTAGGTATATGTGGAGAATATAAGCAGGATTGTGGACTGTGCTATTTGTACCATCACAATACTACTTGCTGCATTGATCCATGTCATAATACACAGCCACAGAATGCTGCATGACTTGTACTGTTTCTCAGGTGTCTTGTTCCACTCATCCATCCATCCTTGAATGCACACACAGAGCTGGACATCGTGAGCTTCCACTGCAGGCATTTGCCAGAGTTGTGCCATTGGGGCTAGTGTGTATACGCCTGATTTTCAGCAGACTGCACAAATGTCAGCATTACTGTGGAAGCCAGCGTGTCCTATTTGACCCCTAAGCTTGCACGCTGTGGAAACACCATGTGGAACAGACCCCAGAGAGAGAGAATGCAATACATATGGCAACAGCCTGGCATAAAATGCCTGAAGGAGTTTGCATGCTAGATGGTGCCCCATACAGCTGAGACCAGCTTCTAACATACATGTGCTGAGGCACTTGAATACTAGAGCAAGTGGAACACTCGTATACCCACTTTTGTTAAACACACCTTTTTGCTGCCCCACTTTTAATTCTAATAATAAAGAAGAGAATTTCAGTGTAAATAGCTGTGTGAGCAGGAATCATAAAATATTTTCATGCAATTGTATATCACCTAGAGCAAAACTGTTAACAAGAGAGCAGTGAAGATACCTCCGTCTTTGCTGCGAGATTTGATCCTGCCAACTTTATGTATGTGTAAGTGCAAGTGCAGCACAAACACTGCCTTGGTTCTACTGCAATATGCAGTCATAATGCATCTGAAATTAACATTTGATGTACTTAAGCTAAAGCTTGTCACACAAACTGTGCACAGGACCACTTTTGCAATTATGTCATTTAAAAGGTGCTGTGAAATAGTGGAGTTGTCAACAAGCTTGGCACAGAAAAAGAAGAACATTCAATCATTGATGGTTTTGCCCATAATTTCTTGTCAGCTGATACGTGAAGATGGCCATCATACTGTTATCATTTAGCTAGATATGCTAGCTAGCTACCTAGCTAGTCAATGATGTGGGGCAGACGTGGGCTGGAGGTTAGGGAACCAGCCCTGTGACCGGAAGGTTGCTGGTTTGATCCCCTCGGCTGACAGTCCATGACTGAAGTGCCCTTGAGCAAGGCATCTAACCCCCAATTGCTCCCCAGGCAACGTGGATAGGGCTGCCCACTGCTCCGGGCAAGTGTGCTCACCGCCCCCTAGTGTGTGTGTTCACTAGAGTGCATGTATGTGGGTGTTTCACTGCACGGATGGGTTAAATGCAGAGGTCTAATTTCACAGTGTGCAAACACAGTGACAAATGGTTCTAAATTCTATTCTGTCAAAGATGCCATAAATTAAAAAAGTAAAATAAGACAACCAGCTTGCTGGTTAAGACACGCCCTGGTTGTATACACCTTGGTCTATTTCTGTTGGACCTATAAGGACTTTGATGCTATGTAGCTTGTAGTTAATGTTATTTGACTCAAGCTAGGTATATACTAGAAAGCCAGTTAGCTTGTTAATGTGATATAGATTTGAACATTTTAAACGGCTAGTTTTAAGACTAATTTTTGTTCTTTTTTTAAGAATCAGAAAACCACCAACAGTCAGTAAGTAATGGTTTAATTTAGTGCACCGACTTAATGTAGCTCAACAACATTCCCTGGGATTCCAACCCTCATCATTACCCAAACTGTTTGCTTACACACAAAAAATGTTGAACTTTTTTGTCTACCTGTGTTTGCTTGGTGGTATGCATTATGCATTATGATGCCCTGCTTCCTTAATGGGGGTTAAAGGCAACGTTGCAGTTGTTTTTTTATGAGATATGAGAAATTTTCCAATTTAACTAGGCCCATGTGGAGTATCTGTGGGATTAGGTTGAGCACCATTGTAAGCAAGGCTAAGACTGGACTGTAACATTTTGCAACAGAATAAACTGTAACTTTTTGGAAATAATATTTTACTATTTCTTTATTTTTTCATGGAACAGTGGACATGACTGGCCCCTCATAAATTAATTCCTCCATGGGTGACCAATACCCAGCTATTTTCTGTATAACTTTTGGCATTTATTGTCTCCTGCACCACAAAACCCTATTTTCTACTTGTCACTGTGATACTTAGTTTGACCGCACTTCTTATTATGTAGCCCCATGTGGAGCAAAGACCATAAATCAAATGATTCGTTGGAAAGAAGCAGCTTTGTGGTCGAGGACTGTTCGGAGCCCATGGGTCGTGTGGGTGTATGATTAAAAAGTGCTGAATTATTCCAAAGTCAGGGCAGAATGAATAATGATGGATTGTTCTGCAATTTCTTGAGATCAATTCCAACATATTCTCATGGAAGACCTTTAATTTTTCTGTGTTTAGTTTTGTAACACAGCAGATCAACATTAAACAGCTTCCAGCATCATATTTCAGTTTTGATAGTACCTGAGGATTTGTGTTCAAACAAACAGTCCCTTGCTGATTTACAGAAATAGACATATGATTCACATGAAAATAAAGAGTTAGTAATGAGCAGGCAGTGTTGCATGGGGTGATTTGATGGCTAATGATGTTTTTTTCCCTGCACTCACGTAGCTCACAACCTTGAGCCTTATATAGCAGTATTACTCTTACTCCCATAAAGAAATGGCTCCAAGACAAAAGCAAACACAGAATCCTTCAAGGATGAAAAATTGAGTGACTTGACTTAGCTTGTCTTTGTTTAACTAAATTAAGTGATCAAATGAAATCACAATGGATTACTTAGTTTCAACAAATAATATACTGTGATGTACACTCACCGGCCACTTTATTAGGTACACCTGTTCAATTGTTCAGTTGCTTGTTAACACACATAGCTAATCAGCCAATCACATGGCCGCAACTCAATGCATTTAGGCATGTAGAGGTGGTCAAGACAACTTGCTGAAGTGCAGACCAAGCATCAGAATGGGGAAGAAAGAGGGTTTAAGTGATTTTGAACGTGGCGTGGTTGTTGGTGCCAGACGGGCTGGTCTGAGTATTTCAGAAACTGCTGATCTACTGGGATTTTCACACAAAACCTTATCTAGGGTTTACAGAGAACGGTCCGAAAAAGAGGAAATATCCAGTGAGCGGCAGCTGTGTGGACGATTGTTGTTGATGTGAGAGGTCAGAGGAGAATGGGCAGACTGGTTCCAGATGATAGAACGGCAACAGGAACTCAAACAACCAACCAAAATCTCTGAGGAACGTTTCCAACACCTTGTTGAAAGTGTGCCATGAAGAATTAAGGCAGTTCTGAAGGCAAAAGGGGGTCCAACCTTTTACTAGCAAGGTGTACCTAATAAAGTGGCTAGTGAGTGTATATCAATGTCAGTAGTTGCTACTGATTTACTTCTGACATACACAAAAAGGGCCCAATAGAGCACAAAAACATTCCCTGCTTGATCCCAGACTTTTAATCCAAGTACAACACTAACAAAGAAAAACCAGGAGAAAAAATTTAGTATAAACTTCCTTTCAGGCTGGCACTGAGGCTCAAAACAAACTTTTCCTACAGCCTTAGTTCCCCCAAAGATGGATTCTACCTCCACTGTTGTCCCAGCTTGTGTCTGTGTTCTGTTCTTGTTGGGACAGGAACTAATCAAAAAAGCTATGAATGAACAGTCGGTTTTGCATCCACCCTGTTCTACTGCATTAGTCAGACAATTTACATAAAACATTGAATAGAATATTTTAGCTACATGAAAGCTGTACAACAATATAACAACTTGTGCATATAGGTACAAGTTCTATTATGTGGTAGAGTCATAAACCAAGTATTTTTAATAGCTCCATATTAATAGGGTAACTTCAAGCATTTTTTTTGCAGTTTTTCCTTTTAAAATTTCCTTTTTAATATTTCCTTTCTTTTCATGGACTACTTGTGCAGGTGGCACAGAGCTAAAGAAAATGATGAGAAAATATTCCATTGTTCAGTAATAGTACATATTTTGCAAGCCTTTTAGTCAATTAGTATTCTATTGGCGATTTGAACAATATGGCATGCTGGTACTGGGCTCTAAGACATTCATCCTTCATTAGTTCATTAATTCGTCATCTAAACTGCTTATCCTCCTGTGTTGCGGGGAAGCTAAGGCCTTATTGGGCGCCCTGTACAGGTCACTAGATCATCTTAGGGCAGAGGCTCTAAGATATTTTACTATAACTGTATAGATTATAGGGTAATTATTTAGTTATTTACTGGTGAACTCAAACATCAAAAAGCCATGAAGACTATGGAGAACAAATGCAGTGAGTGACCGAAGAATTGTTTCCCTGGTGAAGAAAACTTCCTTCTCAACAGTTGACCACATTAAGATCATCCGCCAGGAGGTAGACATATCTGTATCAAAGTCAACAATCAAGGAACGGCTCATGATTCAAAGCATATCACCTCCTCTGTCAAGCATGGTGGAGGTAGTGTTATGGTATGGGCATGTATGACTGCCAATGAAACTAATTTCCTTGGATTTATTAATGATGTGGCTGCTGATGAAGCAGAAAGATGACTTCTGACGTGTACAGGTCTTTATTATCTGCTCAGATTCAGCCAAATGCTTCAAAACCCTTTGAACTCTTTTTAAAAGACAAGAAGTCAATCAATTTTAAAAGACCAAGTCAATCACTTGATCTCAGTCCAATAATGCATGCACTTCACTTGCTGAAAGGAAAACTGAAGGCAAAACACACCAAGAACAAGCAGAAACTGAAGACAGTTACAGTAAAGACCTTGCACAACATCACCAGGTTTCTTTCAGTAATCGCTCATCTCTCTGTATAGTCTGAATTCATGTTCATCTATGTTGTTAGGAACTGAAAGTCTCTTGGGGTAATTAGAGCCTTTTTCCTTGATTTAGCCTTTGCGAAGCAACATTTTCACTGTTTTTGCTGCTGTGTGCTTATATGTGCACATCTGTAGTGGTTTATATACAGTATGTATAAAATTCAACAAGTAAATGCCAGCCAGTACTTAAATATTTAACTATTTAAAAAATGTAGTTGTATAAATTTCAGGCCTTTATTTTCAACCCTATTTCCAGGGTTGATGGGGTGCTGTGCAAAATGTAAATGAAAATAAAATACAGTGACAAGCAAATTATTTTCACTATATATTTAATTGACAAGAGACCAAAGACAATATACTAAATGCTAAAACTAAGAAATTTCATTGTTTTTGAAAGTTGGGAAGGGGGCATGTTTACCACTGTGTTTCATTGCCTCTTCTGTGCAAGTGTTTGGGAATTGAGGAGACCAGTTAGTGTAGCTATGAAAATGAAATGCTTTCCCATTCTTGCTTAACATAGAATTTCAGCTGCTCAATAGTTTGGGGGCTTTTTTATTGTATTTTTCATTTCATAATGTGCCAAATGTTTTCAGTGGTTGACATTTCTGGAATGCAGGCAGGCCAGTTTAGCCCTGGAGCAATGCTATATTTGTTGCCAAAATATGTATATATTGTTCATCATTAATGATGCCTTCAGATGTGCCAGTCACCCCTCCCATATATCCTAATGCACACCTATACCATCATGAACACTGGCTTTTGAACTGTGCACCGATAACAAGTACAGTAGTCTTTAGCCTGGAGGACACAGTGTCCATGATGTAAAAAAAAAGACATTCAAATGTTGATTTGTTGGACCACAGGACACTTTTACACTTCACCTCAGTCCATTTAAATGAGCTCATGTCCAGAGAAGGTGATATTGTTTCTGGATAAGATTTCTTCGTGGCATAGTAGAGTTTTAACTTAGGAGTCCAGCACCAACACTGCCCCCCAATCCTGCATCTCGCCCAGAGTGGAGTCGCCACAAGAGGCATGAGCAGAAGAAGAAGAGGGGTAAGTAATCGCAGAGGTATCCGAGCTAGGCCAGCAGCTAGCTCACACAAGCCGGCCATCCCCACCATGGTACTGGGCAACGTACGCTCACTGGACAACAAATTGGACTACATACGTCTGCTATGCACAACCCAGAAGTCTGTGAGAGACTGTGTGTTTTGTGTTTACAGAAACATGGCTCAGTAACAACGTCTCGGACCATGCCATTTAGCTCGAGTGGCTAACATGCTATCGAGCGGACAGAACTCTCGTTGAAGGAGGTAAGACCCATGGGCTTTGTGTTTACATCAATGATGCCTGGTGTCATAACGCTGCTGTGGTTTGCAAACACTGCTCACTATTAGTGAAGTTTATGGCTTTTAAGTGCAGACCATTCTAAATCCCGAGAGAATTTACTGCTATTATAATCGTTGCTGTTTATATATGTTTGAGCTCAAATAACAATATTAGGAGTAATGCACTGAATGAGCTGTATTGACACATCAGTGAGCAGCTGACAGCCCACCTTGCTCTTTTCATCTTGGCTGGATATTTCATGCATGCAAACCCAAAGTATGTTTCCAAAAATATATCAACATATAGACTTTCCAACACAGGGGAAAAACACACTGGACCATGTTTACACTTCCCAGAAAGAAGCTTACAAGGCCATTCCCCTCCCCCACTTTGGTGCCTCTGACCACATCACTGTTATGCTAATGCCAGCATACAGACCACTGGCTAAAGTCACTAAACCAGTTTGGAAGCAGGTACAAGTGTGGCTGGAAGGGTCTTCAGAGACGGTTCAAGACTGTTTTAACACCACAGACTGGAATGTGTTTAAACAAGCAGCGACCTACAACAACACCACAGATCTCCAGGAGTATGCAGACACAGTCATTGGCTACATCTCCATGTAACTGTTCTCAAGAACATCACGGTTCGGGCCAATCAGAAGCCATGGTTGACAGTGGAGGTCTACAGGCTACTGAAGGCAAGGAATGCTGCCTTCTCAGCAGGAGACGAGGTGGGCCTGAGGGCAGCTAGGACCAACCTGTCCCACAGCATCAGAAAGCCAAAGAGGCAGTATTCCAGGAGGATAGCCCACTGCTTCAGTGACTGCAGAGAAACATGGAGCCTGTAGCAGGGGATACAGATGATCACAGACTACAAGCCCCCACTGCAGACCTGTGACAGCTCCAGCTCTCTGCTAAATGAGCTTAACAACTTCTTCGCCCGGTTTGAGGCATACAAGAACATGCCTGCACAGAAGATCCCGCCCCTTCCTGGAGACCATGTGCTGACCTCAGTGCCCAGTCAGTGTGAGATCATTCAGCAGGATCAACACTCAAAAAGCTCCTGGTCCTGTCAGCAAACCCGGTTGTGTGCTGAGGGACTATGCTGGGGAACTCACAGATGTCTTTACAGATATCTTTAACATCTCACTGAGTCAAAGCTACTACCATTATCCCTGTCTCAAAGAAAGCATCACCCTCCTGTTTCAATGACTACCGTCCAATTGCACTCACTCCCATCCTCATGAAGTGCTTCAAACAGCCAGTCATGCAACACATCATGTCTGCCCTGGACCCCTTCCAGTTTGCATATTGGCCTAAACGCTCGGTCGATGATGCCATCTCCACTGCCCTCCACTCAGCCCTCACACATCTGGACAAAAAAGACTCATATGAGATTTATACATAGATTTACATAGACTTCAGCTCCGCCTTTAATGCCATCATCCCCCAGCAGCTCATTCTCAAACTGGACAGGCTGGGGCAGTGGACACTTCACTGTGCAACTGGCTGCTAGACTTCCTGACTGGCAGACCACAGGCGGTAACAGGCCAGCAACAACACATCCTGCACCATCACCCTGACCACGGGGGGGCCTCCAGGGATGTGTACTGAGCCCCCTCCTATTCACTCTAAAAAAGATCCAGACTCAAGGCGAACAATTACCTGTGGTGCTAGTGTTCCAGTGTTTATACCAACAACTGAATGAGAATTACACTGGAACAGTAAACAGAAAATCCAAAAGAAGAATCATGTAAAAAAAATATATTTTTTGCAAGGTGTCACACTCCTTGCATTGAAAGAACAGCTGTCACGCACTGCTATGAGACTCTATAGATTGGCTTGTTATTTCTCCTCAGTGTATCCAGCTCTCTAGGCCTCTAAACACAAAACCTAGTTGTTATAAAGCAGTTCTACTTCAACGTGGGCATATGTGTCTGAAGTACACAGTGGAATAGTCTGCAGAAGACTGATGTTTAATTTAAAGTACCTTGAAGGGATAACTTGTAGCTGTGCACAGGAGGAACTTCAACCCTGTACCACTTCCAAATGACAGCTCACAGCTTATTTAAATATAATTATTATTACATCTTTTTGACATGGTTTTACTTTCACAAAGAAGTTGAAAGAATAAATATGCTCATGCTTATATTCATGAAAGACAACGTTTTTCTATCATGTCAAGTGGATTAAAAAAAGAGACTTGGTGTTAACGTTAACATGATGTTACCAGTGGAAAATTTGTGTGCCTGCTTTTGAATAAAAAATGAAGTGCAATGTCTTATTTGCCCAGTTACATTCACTGAAGCTGACATATGTGACCTATTGTAAGAGATTTAGAAGCAATGTTATATGTAAAGAAAACACATTTCACAATTCTTTATTTCACAGAAAAATACCAGTTATTAGCCATTTAAACTTTCGTCTCATTGTTCAGTTTTTAATATTTGAACATCATGCTGTACCTAAACATTATTTGGTAGCTCTTATGAAACTATAACTACATAATATAAAATAATGTAATCATGAGAATTATGTGAGGACCGAAAGCATGAACCTAGCTAGATGCCTCTGATGATTTGTTTAAAACACAGATACAAATAACCATCTATTGAACATTCTTTGTTTGGCATTGCTCCCAAGAACATTTTTTGGCACTTTTTAAAATCATGTACGATAACTGACCATCTTATTTCAAAAACAGCAGTCACTCTGACATCAGTTCAAGCTGTGACACTACAGTGCTGGGGTGGGCCGTGTGTACTGATCCTTGCCCAGTTTGATGATTTTCCTGCTCAGGAGCACCTGATTCAACGTATCAGTTAATTACTTACAGTTAATTAATAGGTTTAGTTGGTGTGCTAGAGCAGGAGAGTCACCAAATTGTGCTGGACTCTGGCCCTCAGTTCTCCACCTCCACCCCTGCCAGAATTTGAATTCAAATGAAGTCTTTTGGAATAAATATGCTTAAATGATGTTTGCCTAGTCTAACAGTCTGTCCTATTGCAGAACAATGGTTTACACACTTCAGAATGTCTAATCAACAGTTTAGTTCTTGCAGGCCTTGTGCACATTTTAGCCAGGTAATCAAAGACTAGATCCAGAATGCTGATTGTGTGGCTCAGGTCTGTTGGGAGCTGCACAAAAAATTGCATTCACTTTTGTACAGAAATTGAAAATAACACAACACATCGAAAACTACTCCTAAATACACTCTGTAATATACTTGAAATATATAAGCCTTTTGGCGTAGTAAGGTTTGTCTTTTGAATTTGTGCTGTTGTGGTGCTGGCAGGTGGCTGGGCAATTTTGATAATGACTGGATGTGAGCCAATTCACCACGCAGCCTTAGGACATCAGGGGGTTTGTTTCCATGATGTGGAGACATGAAAGGAAAATTTCGCTGGTTGTTAGGGAGAGGGTAAAAAATACATTATAAGGGCAAAGTATGCAGACACCCCTTCTAATTATTGAGTTAAGGTTTTTCAGCTGCACTCATTGCTAATGGATGTATAAAATAAAAGGAGAACACTACCTACATAAATGCATAGTGCCAACAGTAAAGTTTGGAGGAGGAGGGATAATGGTTTCAGAGGCTCTTTATTAGGTTTTAAGCTCAGCTGCTCAGTTCAGGGGGGGGGGGGGACATACAAAGAATTTTTAGACACTTTAATGCTTCCAACTTTGTGGATCTTGTGGAAAGCCTACTTAGAAGGAGGCTGTTATAACTGCAGGGTTTGGCGACTCCATTTCAATCCCTATGGTTTTGGGGTGA
This sequence comes from Pygocentrus nattereri, assembly GCF_015220715.1. Classification (NCBI taxonomy): domain Eukaryota; kingdom Metazoa; phylum Chordata; class Actinopteri; order Characiformes; family Serrasalmidae; genus Pygocentrus; species Pygocentrus nattereri. The sequence continues at coordinate 20,182,144 of NC_051238.1, read as the reverse complement.
GATGTCCAACAAGCCCATATGGTTTTGGCCATATAGTGTATTTCAACCTTTTGAAGTTACTGCTTTTTTGCTACATTATTCAAATATGTATGCATTATTACACATGTAATTACAGTTATTACATGTACTTACAGTTATTACATGTGTAGTAATGAATTACATTAACATTTGATTTACATTCTATATTGACAATTTAAGTCTGCACTTTTAACTTTTTCCTGTTTATTTTGAGGTCAAGTAATAAAAAAATCATGGAAAATGTAGAAAGAATTTTTTTCCCTGCAAAACAAGATTGTAAACACAATAACATTTGCTCACAGTCTATCTATAAAATTGTATCATCTATTAATAATCTAGAATTTGCTCTTCTGACAGAGCTTCTCCACTTGTTCCGATCAGCTACAAGTTAGAAATAATATCAAATTACACCATGCTTTATTTATGAGCAGATTTGCTTCCATACTTTTTTATTTGGACATATTAAATTAAAAAGCCTTGGTAGTAACAGTAAATGTCAAATAAAATAACCAAAATTCATATCAAAATGTAAACCCTTGAAGGGGATAAAAAGAGATGCATGCATTTTCTTAATTTTTAGATTAAACAACTCCCTAAAATGCCAGGCTTATTACATATTAAGATTTACTACTATTCTTAGTTTATAGAAGCGTGCACTAACACTTTGGGCCCACCATGAGACGTGGCGTGGTGGGTAGCGCTGTCGCCTCACAGTGAGGAGGGCCTGGGTTCGATTCCCCGGCCGGGTGACCGGGGTCCTCTCTGTGTGCAGTTTGCATGTTCTCCCCGTGTCTGCGTGGGTTTCCTCTGGGTTCTCTGGTTTCCTCCCACAGTCCAAAGACATGCAGTCAGGCCAATTGGACATGCTAAGATTGCCCCTAGGTGTGAGTGTGTGAGTGACTGTCTGTGTCTGTCTGTCTGCCCTGCGATGGACTGGCGACCCATCCAGGGTGTATCCTGCCTTCCGCCCGAAGACTGCTGGGATAGGCTCCAGCACCCCCCCGCGACCCTGACGGAGAAGCGGCTTAGAAAATGGATGGATGGATATTATTGATCAGATATTTCTGTTCTTGCCCAGCCTTAACTATGAACTATGACAGCAGCTTCCAGAAAAACTGATGAGGAAATGAAACTTTATGTACTTTATCAAATTAAAAACATAACGTGATATTAGATGATAAACAGACATAAGCTCCCTGCTGCTGGTTAATGAACTTTTCCAGAGCTGTTATGTTGCCGCTGTGTGTTCATTCTCTGTGCTTTACCCTGTAAAATACAACCATTAAACAAAACCGCAGTAAGAAGCTGCTCAGTAGCGCTATTATCCTCGAGTCCATTCTGAGTCTCATGAGTGATCTTAAGAATGTAAATTAAGTCTCAATCTTGCCTCGGTCTCGGGGTAAGGTGCACTCAGAAATCATTCTTGAGACCAGCTGAGTGCAACAGTGTCTGAAGTACTGAAGTAATTAGACACTGAAACTTGTTCTATCATTAATGAATATCGACGAAACCTTCAAACTGAATAAAACTGTCTTTTTTTTTTTACGTGTTTAAATAAAAACTGTTCACTGCCTGTTAAAGATCTACACTCACCGGCCACTTTAGGTACACCTGTTCAACTGCTTTTTAACAAATAGCTAATCAGCCAATCACATGGCCACAACTCAATGCATTTAGGCATGTACAGGTGGTCAAGACAACTTGCTGAAGTGCAGACCGAGCATCAGAATGGGGAAGAAAGGGGATTTAAGTGGCTTTGAACATGGCGTGGTTGTTGGTGCCAGACGGGCTGGTCTGAGTATTTCAGAAACTGCTGATCTACTGAGATTTTCACACACAACCATCTCTAGGGTTTACAGAGAACGGTCCGAAAAAGAGGAAATATCCAGTGAGCGGTCAGTTGTGTGGACGAAAATGCCTTGTTGATGTGAGAGGTCAGAGGAGAATGGGCAGACTGGTTCCAGATGATAGAAAGGCAACAGGAACTCAAATAACCAACCAAAACCTCTGAGGAACGTTTGCAACACCTTCTTGAAAGTGTGCCATGAAGAATTAAGGCAGTTCTGAAGGCAAAAGGGGGTCCAGCCTTTTACTAGCAACAGACTCACCGGCCACTTTATTAGGTACACTATGTGAGCATAGTAGTCACAGAGGTAGCAACCAGAACCAGCAGTGGAATACAGTATTACCATATCATAAAGTTTGCTGATGATACTACTATGGTTGGTCTCATCAGCAAGAACGATGAGTCAGCATACAGGGAGGAGGTGCAGTGACTGACAGACTAGTGCAAAGTCAACAGTCAATATCTGAATGTGAACAAGACAAAGGAGATGGTGGTTGACACTTACAAGGGTGTTCACTTTTGTAAAGGTTCAAATATTGCATATACAAAGACAATGGGATCCCCAATATATTGAAAATAGGATTTGAACACAATGTTCAAATCAGCAAATAAATAGAAAGTGTGTACTCTGTAGAGGATGTGTTAACTTATTTTTACTTAGAAATTCAACAAACCAGGTAATTTGTCCACAAGGGTGCACATAAATGATATATTTCCATTTTTTTATAATGTTTTATGTTGTGTGAACATTTTATGATGAATGAAAAGCTACTTGAACTACAATGTTGTTCCCACAGCAATGATATAGTGATCTTCTTGTGTATCTTCAGAACTACAGCGATGAGGAGAGTAAAGACAGAGTGCTGTCCCTCTGTAAAGTGCCAGTTTCTTTGTGCTTATTAAAAGCTTTAGCTCCGTGGTGAGCTTTCTCACATCTTTATTTGGCACTTTGAGCCATGCTTGTCTGGTCAGGGCTGCTGTGTGATTTGCTTTTTCTGATTGTTCTCCATTTCTCCAGGAAGATTGCTTCATTTCATTTGGCAGGATTGCCGTGTTCATTTTTGTTTGTCCTCAGCACTACAGGCTTCTGCAGAAGACCTTCTTTGAATGAGCATTCTGGTTAAACCATTGCTATATTTAACATGAATCTTTTTCAGGTGATTGGTAAGGGTCGATGACTCAGGCTCGGCGGCTTGTGTGATGCACCCCGACGGAGGTGTAGGATGGAGGTAGCTGCAGCTGAGATAGTGAATGTGAGTATCCTTTTGCAAAGCGCTAATTAAGATAAAGAACATGTCAGGCAGCTGATGAGCGATGATCAATGGAAGCTCTTCAGATAGACTCCCCTCTGCTGTGATTCTTTATATCATCTGTGATAGATTCAAAAGTGCATAGGAAGAAATGTGGGGCGCAGGGAGGGGGAGAGGGAGGGGTGGAAAAATCTTGGATTTCCGCTAGTCATAAATTGCCCCTCTGTCAGGAAAATGTAAATCAATGTGACAGCGCCAGATTGATAGAGCCCTTTTTGGCTGGCTGCACTTTTATTTCAGGCGTAGGCAAAATATCCCACAGTGCCATGAACCGACAGAGAGATAGAACAGAACAAGAATCATATGGTTTGGACTATAAAAAAATGAATCATTGCTGTGTCATGTAGAGATTAATTAATCATCCTGAGTATTCTGCGTATTTTTTAGTGCTATATACTGCAGTACTGCCACGCATGACATTGCATTGACCCTGTTGCTCGCTTTCGCCATTTTGCTTCTGTCTGAGCTCCTTGTGGTGGTGCCTGGGTTTTTATCTTCTCCGTGTCTCAGAGGGCGTGGTGTGGTCTCTCCCATCTGCTGTTTGCCCTTCATTAGGATGCAGTAGCACTCGGCTCCAAAACAAACTCAGCCTCAGCAGAAAGAGAGAGTGGGGGGACGATGGCAAACACCAGCACGACATGACAGCTTCACTTTCAGCAGCCATAAATCCTCACCGCTCCAGCAGCCAGCACACAGACTCCTCACTCACACATACCTGAGAGAGAGAGAAAGAGAGAGAGAGAGAGGGAGAGAGGGACAGGGGGTGGGAGAGATAGAGAGAAACGGGGAGAAAGTGAGAGAGAGAAAAGAAGAAAATAAAGACAATGAAAAATGAGTGAAAGAAAGAATGAAGAGTGAAAGAAGAGTGAAAATGCTAAAAATAGAAAGAAAGAAAGAAGGGAACAAAAGACTGACAGAAAAATCTAGAAACAGAAGAAAGTAATAGAATGAGGAACAGTAGAAAGCAAAAGCGTAAGAAAGCTAAAGAAAGAAAGACAAAGAGTGAAATAGTAAAAGAAGAGTCAGAATCAGAACCGAGCTTTATTGGCCAGGTCTGCTTACATATACAAGGAATTTGGTTTTGGTTACAGGAGCTCACAGAGCACAGAATCAGACATTCACATGTAGTGAATAAAATAAAATAAAATATATATAAAATATAACAAAATCAAATAAAATAAAACATGCATTCCTACCATCGCTCACTCAGACACGCACGCACACAAACGCACGCACACACACACACACACACACACAGTCATACCTGTAAACCTTGCAATGTGCAAAGTATGGGTCTAAAGTTAAAGTGCTGAGTGTAGCAGCAGTTAAAGTGTATATAGTGGCAGAGAAAGGGATCAATGAGGTGACAGTCAGATAAGTGGGGTAATATGGCAGGTAAGTAAAGAGTAACGACAGACAGAGTTAGACAGAGGGTCCATGGGGGTTCTGACCACTGAAGAACAGGGTAAAAGGGTGCTAACAACATATGCCGAGAAACAGATGGACTACAGTCTGTAACTGAGCTGATAAAATGAACAATGAGTGTAGAAACAAGGATAATGTTATGTCAGTGTATTTTGCTGGAATATTTCAATTGGAGCAGTTTTGTTTCAATAGTTGACAACACTTTGCACAAAATTCTCTGGTTTGTTGGTTATTTTTGTTGATTTTTATTAAAAAAAACCTGGAATGATTGACTCTTAATTTTTGTTGGATATCACGCCTTTGAGTGTATAAGTTTGATTGTTGGTTGGTGATCTTATTGTATATTTGCAGCTTTTTAATTGTGCATTTCTTTCTGGCACAGGATTAAATGCAGTGTCTTGTTCACACTGTCGGTTGGCCTGTTTGGTGTGTCAGGTGGAGATTCACAAATATTCTGACAGTTGCGCTTTGAAAGTAGCTAAAAAGTAGCGCACTACTTTTCAAAAAGTAGCCACTACTCTTTCTGGAAAAGCAGCTAAATTGTAGCTAGCTACAAATTTTGGGAAAGTAGCTACACACTAGCTAACTACTAACTTTTCAGTAGCCATCCCAACCCTGATCATTGTTAACCACTTAGTCCAGATAGTCACAGTAGCAGTTGAGAGAGCAGAGAATCCCAGATGACCCTGTCCCCGGCAACTTCCTCCAGCTCATTCCCCCAAGCTGCTCCCAGGCCAACTTGGAGATGTAATCCCTCCAGCAGGTCCTAGAATGACCCCGGGGTCTTATCCTGGTAGGCTGTGCCTGGTACACCCCCACTGGGAGGCATCCAGGGGGCATCCAGATCAGATGCTGTAACCACCTCAGCTGGCTCCTCTCAAGGCAAAGGAGTAGTGGCTCTACTCCGAGCTCCTCCCGCATGACTGAGCTCTGCACCCTATCAAATACAGTGTAGCCGCCACCCTGCGAAGAGGCACATTTCCACCGCTTGTATTCACAATCTCATTCTTTCAGTCATTACCCACAGCTCATGACCATAGGTGAGGTTCGGGATGTAGACCGACTGGTAAACAGAGAGCGTCACCTTATGGCTCAGCTCCCCTTTCACCACTACAGTCCGGTACAGTGACCACATTACTGCTGCCACCTGTCCCAGCCTGCGACGGATCTCATGATCCCTCTTCCCATCACTCGTAAACAAGACCCCGAGATACTTAAACTCCTCCTCCTGGGGCAAGTCCTTTCCCCTTACCTGGAGTGGGCATACCATTCTTTTCTGGGCTAAGACCATGGACTCATGGTCTGCAAACCGCTCAAGTGAGCACTGGAGGCATCCATGTGATCCAGACAAAAGAAAAACGTCATCTGCAAATAGCAGAGATGCCCCCTCCGGCCTTCGCAGATAGTGTCCTCCTGACCCGAAGTCAAAGTTTCTCTACCCTTGCCGAATACAGCTTGGGTGCAGCCACTCTGACCTCTCCTGAGTTTTAAGGAGAGTTGTTCAGAACCTCCTTGAGGCCGACTGAAAGTCTTTTTTTGCCTGTCAGTACCTATCTGCTGAGGTGGGAGTCTTTTGGGCCATCCAGGCCCTAAAGGCCTTTCTTCAGCTTGACAGCCTCCCGATTTACCTTGGGTTACTGCCCTGACAGGCAACCACAAGCTTTTGGTCACAGCTACACCTGGCAGCTTCCACAATCGAGGTTTTGAACAGGGTCCATTCAGACTCCATGTCCTCTACCTCCTCTGGGATGTGAGAAAAGCTGTCCTGGAGGTGGGAGTCGAAATCGTTCCGATCAGGGGCCTCCAACAGTCATTCCCAGCACACCCTCACTATTCACTTGGGCCTACTAGGTCTGACCATCAGTCTTCCCTGCCATATGTTTCAACTCACCACCAGATGGTGATCAGTTGACAGCTCAGCACCTCTCTTCACCTGAGTGTCCAGAACATATGGTCCTAAGTGTGATGAAATGAAAACTAAGTCGATCATTAATCTTTGACCCAAGGAGCTCTGGTACCATGTACACTTATGAACATCCTAGTTTTCAAACTTGGTTTTCATTATGGACAATCCATGCCTGGCACAGAAGTCCGATAACAATTCACCATTTGGGTTTAGATTGGGCCGTTCTTCCCAATCACGCCTCTCCAGGTCTCCCAGTCGTTGTCAATGTGAGCATTTAAGTCTCCCAGTAAGACTATGGAGTCTGTAGGCGGGACCCTTTCCAGAACCCCGCCCACTTGCTCTAAGAAGGCTGAATACTCTGACCTGTTGTTTGGTGCATAAGCACACACAACAGTCAGAGTTTTCCTCTCTGTGATTTTAATTCACATTGAGGCGACCCTCTCGTCCACCAGGACAAACTTCAACTGCAGTGAATATCCCCACACCCACCTGGCACCTCTCACCCTGTGCAACCCCTGAGTAGGAGAGGGACCAACCCCTATCCAGCTGGGTGGAGGTGAGCCCAACTATATCTAGTTGGTACCTCTCACACAGAGAGCTGGTAACCTCCCGCACAAGCTCCGGCTCCTTCCACCCCAATGAGGTGACATTCCATGTACGAAGATCCAGTTTCTGCCACAGGGACCAAGCCACCAAGGGCCTCCTTGCAATCTCCCACTGCTTATATGGCACTGCACCACTTTTTGGTGATCTTTTTGTGTATTTGCAGCTTTTCAATGGTATGTTTCTTTCTGGGACATCATTAAATGCAGTGTCTTGTTCACACCGTCAGTTGGGCTTGTTTGATGTGTCAGGTGTACAAATATTTTGACAATTGCGCTTTGAAAGTAGCTAAAAAGTAGTGCACTACTTTTCAAAAAGTAGCTGAAAAGTAGTGACTACTTTTTCTGGTAAAGTAGCTGAATTGTAGCTAGCTACACATTTTGAGAAAGTATCTACAAACTAACTAACTACTAATTTTTCAGTAATTATCCCAACCCTGCCCTCATGTCACTGGGGTGGTACCCTTCATGTTACTTGAGAGTTATCCCATATATCACTGGAGTGGTGCCCATCATGTCACTGGAGAGGTATGCTTTATATCACTGGAGTGGTACCCCTCGTGTCACTGGAGTGTTACCCCTTATGTCACTGGAGTGGTACCCATGATCTCATTGGGGTGGTACCTTTTAAGTCACTGGAGAGGTACCCCTTATATCGCTGGGGTCCTACCCTAAAAAGTACATCTTCAGTACTATTAGTAGCTCATTTTACCATATTCCATAAAATTATATTTGTTGTTTTTATTTTTCACTCCATCCACCTTGTTATGTCTTCAGGCCTTTCACTTTGTCTATTTTATTAATAAATAAAATATGAATATAGATATGCACCTTTGATCTTAGAAAAAACTTTTCTAAGGCACACAACTGGACTGTAACCCCACTGTTGTAACTTTAGGTACATTAACATTGACTGTATCTTGATAAATAAAAATGTACCTCCACAGTGCAGGTAACATTAACATGTGTTAATACAGTGTCTGCTCTGCATTTACATCAGTAAATGTTACCTATTTGTCCATAATTCATTCCCGGTAGAAACCCAATTCATTACATTACATATAGATATGACAATGCCACCGTTCTAATGTTAGCTCAATTAATGTGATCGCTTGTCATCCTAAGAGTGTGATCTCTTGTCATCCTAAGAGTGTGATCTCTTGTCATCCTAAGAGTGTGATCTCTTGTCATCCTAAGAGTGTGATCTCTTGTCATCCTAAGAGTGTGATCTCTTGTTATCCTAAGAGTGTGATCTCTTGTTATCCTAAGAGTGTGATCTCTTGTTATCCTAAGAGTGTGATCTCTTGTTATCCTAAGAGTGTGATCTCTTGTCATCCTAAGAGTGTGATCTCTTGTTATCCTAAGAGTGTGATCGCTTGTCATCCTAAGAGTGTGATGTTCCATATGCATGAAAAATTAATTTAAAATTCATGATGCAGACTAAATCTAAGATATTTGAACAAAAACTGTGCTAAACTTCAAGTTGCATCAGGTGTTTGTGAATGCTCTGCAAAGCATGTCCAGGCTAGCACCAGCAGACATGAAAGAGTGCAGTGGTGGGTGAAGCACAGGTTAATATTCATGAAATTTATGTGTAGGTGAAAGAATCCGTGATAAGAAACCTTTTTAAGTAAATTGCCTTATTTTTCCATCTGCAGGCCTTAAAGAGGTGGCTTACTGTTATATGACAGAGAATTTTATTTTAGTTCCTGTGAACTTGTTTTCAGCTGTCACTCCAACGTTATTTTGATGCATCATTATGCGTCAACAGAAAAGACAAAGTGGACCACATTTCACTCCAACTTTCTTAGCTATTTGTGTTAGCAGTCTCTGGATTGTGAATATATTCAGGCAGGTGCTTTTCTATATCTGACATCTCTCAAATGTGAGTCAGGCTTGCGGTGAATAGCAAATTTCCCTGGGAAAATCCCATTTTAAAAAGCAATATCTAAATTATTTAGGACGTGTTATGTTGAACCTGTTGATGCGAATTCTTTTGCACGTTTGGCAAACATGAGCAAATCCTGAAAGCTCGATTGCATTCTTCGTCCTCCTCTCAGAAGAACATGTGCTAGATGGCAAGAGTCTGACAGCACTGCTATTTATACCTACAATCTAGCAGACTTCTCTGAGTAATGTATATCAAATGCCTGAGTATTATGCAAACCCTCTTGCTGTGCTTAAGTACCTGGCTTCTGCTCTTCTAAAGCTCTTGTTAATTGTGTCCCAGGAGAACCATTAATTGCATTTCCACGTAATTGTATTTTCCCTCAAATCTGGGTTATCATACTGTCAGACGCCAAGTGAACATCACTCAAACTGCTGTCAGATGGAGCCACTGCTCATAGCATCAGGCTTAACATTGTATTGCAAACAGCAAGTGTTAACAGCGATAAGGCCATGTTCTGCTACTTCACATATAAACCCTTTCTGCCTTTTGTGCTATTTTTCTCTCTCAGTGCTGAAAAAAGTTATGTTGTTTATAAGCACAAACTGTAGATTTTTGCCAAACAACAATTCAAAAAGTGTGTTTTAATAAGTCCTTTGATCATTTGTTTTTGAGAGCACATAAAGCAATGAATTTACAATTCATTTAAATTCAATTCAATCCAATTCAAGCAGGTTCTTACTGTCCCTTGGCTTTAAACTTATTACTCATGGAAGAGTAGGGGTGCTGGGAAAACCTGATTCTTAGATGCATCGCCATACGGACGTGAACGATTCTGAATCGATTCATAAATGTCAAAAATCCATTTTCTAAATATTTAATTAATACTGTAATGTTGAGGAAACTTGTAAGTGGGTAAAGACAGTGCCTAGACAGTCTGTGGTGGCACATAACAAAAACACAACTGGATGAGTGAGAAATCCGACCGGCACTGCATTAAAGCCAGGTTCGGTCAGGAGTCACAACCCAAAAGTTAAGAAGAGGCATTTTGTCCTTTCAACAAAATCAAACCACCTTGGAGCCTCAACATTTAATGTCTAGTATGTCTCAGTATGTGCCGATGTCCTAGTACAGGCTAAAAAATCTAAACGAAAGCGCAGACTTACTTTGCTCTGCTTTAAGCTTTAGCTATAGTTGCTTTTCTCCGCCAGAGCACTTTTCCTCAGAAGTAGAGCAGCTTATTGTAAACGGTTCTCAACGTTTGGCTGTTTTACGAGGCTGAAGTTGCTTCTAATTCTCCAGCTTCTTTTTCGAATTTTCTTGTTCCACCTTAAATTCTGCCTAAGGCTCAGAATGTAGCTGCTGCATCATTTAAGGTGGATTGGGGAAAGAGAAAGAGAAGCGTCTTCAACTTTTTAGTGTTTGACAGTCTCTTTGCTGATTTAACGTTCCAGGAAAGTTATACAGTGCTTATAAATGTGAGTCCGTTCATCTCCAAATCTTTGTCTTAACACTATTTGCCTTTTTGTAGCTACTAGCCAGGTGAGACTGCGCTGCTATGTGACCTGCAGTCTTCTCAGTTGCTGAGAACCAGGGCTTTTGCGCTATGTTGCACACGCACAGCGTCCAGTCTTGAAAATATTGGTCTCTACAACAAGACCAAAACTGAAGTTATAAAATCACCGAATTAAACAATTAGGGTGGCTGTAACGTGCTGCATGGACATCCATTACCACAAGATCTTATTTCACCCTAACAGTGTATTTTATCGCAGATTAGTGGCAGCAGCGTTTCAAACAAGACCAGTGAGTGAGAGCCTTCTAGATCACTTTCATTTGACTTATTAATAAAAGATATTGCAAGTAAATGCATTATGGATCATTTCAAATACTTTGTTTTAAAACTACCAAGGCCACACAAAATAGAAATCCTGCATAGAAAAAAAGACGCATCAATAATCTTTTTATAATCGCATCGCAGCCTCTGAATCATAAATGAATTGAATCGTGAGGTGCCTAAAGATTCCCACCCCTATAGAAGAGCATGAGCAAATAAAGCTTGCTGTCATGACAACCTATATCATATATATAGATACACATACACTCACCAGCCACTTTATTAGGTACAATTGCTTGTTAACACAAATAGTTAATCAGCCAATCACATGGCCTCAACTCAATGCATTTAGGCTTGTAGAGGTGGTCAAGACAACTTGCTGAAGTGCAGACCGAGCATCAGAATGGGGAAGAAAGGGGATTTAAGTGACTTTGAACGTGGCGTGGTTGTTGGTGCCAGACGGGCTGGTCTGAGTATTTCAGAAACTGCTGATCTACTGGGATTTTCACGCACAACCATCTCTAGGGTTTACAGAGAACGGTCCGAAAAAGAGGAAATATCCAGTGAGCGGTCAGTCGTGTGGACGAAAATGCCTTGTTGATGTGAGAGGTCAGAGGAGAATGGGCAGACTGGTTCCAGATGATAGAAAGGCAGCAGGAACTCAAATAACCAACCAAAATCTCTGAGGAACGTTTCCAACACCTTGTTGAAAGTGTGTCATGAAGAATTAAGGCAGTTCTGAAGGCAAAAGGGGTCCAACCTTTTACTAGCAAGGTGTACCTAGTAAAGTGGCTTGCGTGTGTGTGTGTGTGTGTGTGTGTGTGTGTGTGTGTGTGTGTGTGTGTGTATATATATATATATATATATATACAGTGCCCTCCATAATTATTGGCACCCCTGGTTAAGATGTGTTCTTTAGCTTCTAATAAATTGAGGGTTTTTTTAAATAATATAGGACCACGATGGAAAAAAGAGCAAAATCCAACCTTTATCTCAAGTGCATTTATTCAGTAGGAAAAAAATCCCACATTAAGAAATAATTGTTTAACATCAAATAATGTGTGCCACAATTATTAGCACCCCTGATGTTAATACTTTGTACAACCCCCCTTTGCCAACAAAACAGCACCTAATCTTCTCCTATAATGTTTCACAAGATGGGAGAACACAGAAAGAGGTATCTTCGACCATTCCTCTTTGCACAATCTCTCTAAATCATCCAGCGACCTGGGTCCTCTCCTCTGCACTCTCCTCTTCAGCTCACCCCACAGGTTTTCAATGGGGTTAAGGTCTGGGGACTGAGATGGCCATGGGAGGAGCTTGATTCTGTGTGTGGTCAACCATTTCTGTGTAGATCTTGCCATATGTTTAGGGTCATTATCTTGCTGAAAGACCCAGTGACGACCCATCTTCAGCTTTCGGGCAGAAGCCACCAGATTTTGTTTTAAAATGTCCTGGTATTTCAAAGCATTCATGATGCCATGCACCCTAACAAGGTTCCCTGGGCCTTTGGAAGAAAAGCAGGCCCACAGCATCACTGATCCTCCCCCGTATTTCACAGTGGGCATGAGGTGCTTTTCTGCATACTCAGCTCTTGTGTTACGCCAGACCCACTTACAGCATTTGTTGCCAAAAAGCTCTATCTTTGTTTCATCTGACCAAAGCACACGGTCCCAGTTGAAGTCCCAGTACTGCTTAGCAAACTCCAAACGTTTACGTTTATGATTGTGAGTGAGAAAAGGTTTTTTCCGTGCATGCCTCCCAAACAGCTTGTTGGCGTGTAGATAGCGTCTGATGGTTGTTTTGGAGACTTCGTGACCCCAAGATGCTACCATTTGTTGCAGTTCCGTAACAGTGAGCTTTGGAGAACTTTTTATTTCTCTTATCATCCTCCTCACAGTGCGTGGTGGCAAAATAAACTTGCGTCCTCGTCCAGACTTGTTTACCACTGTTCCAGTTGTTTTAAACTTCTTAATAATTCCTCTGACAGTAGATACGGACAGGTGTAGGTGAGTGGCTATTTTCTTGTAGCCATTGCCTGACCTGTGAAGGTCAACACACATCTGCCTTACTTGAATGCTATGTTCCTTTGTCTTTCCCATGTTGAAGAGAAATGGCCTCTGTGTCACGTCATAATTATACCCCAGGGAAACAGGAAGTTGTGAATTGCTAATTAAATGTTCCTACATACTTTGATTAACTTCGTAAACTACTGTAGAAGTGACAGAAATTCTTTAATTACATTTATTTCCTAAGAATTGTTAGGGGTGCCAATAATTGTGGAACAGGTGATTTTATGAAGAAAAATTATTTCTTAGTCAGGGATTTTATTTTCCCCCTAAAACTCTACTTGAGTTAAAGGTTACAGTTTTCTACAATTTTCAGTGTGACAGTATGTTTCCACAATAAAAACTGAATTTATTTTAAGGCTTTTGACACATCTTAACCAGGGGTGCCAATAATTATGGAGGGCACTGTATATATATATAGCATGTAGACATGTGCTTATGCAACTTTTCTTCCACAAGCAAAAGTATTAATAGAGAGTACCCCCTCTGCTGCACCAACATCCTTTAGATTATAACTTCATGTTGGAACATTGCTGTGGGGATTTGATTGCATTCAGTCATGAGAGCATTTGTGAGGTTAGAATAAATTAGTTAGTTAGTGAGGCTAGTTCTAAATCACAAGCACCACTCATACCAACTTAATTCAAATCAACTTATCCAACAGATACTGAATGGAGCTCTCAGGAGTTTCTCAGCCCAATGTTGGGGGACTTTTTATGCCTCTAGCTGACAATTGGCATTGGGCATGGCAAATGTTTTGCTGCTCAAGAGCTTCCCATTCTATTGGCAGTTCTTTTTTATACAAACTGTTTGTGTACGATGAACACCTGTATCGGAAACTTGATGAAAATTGAAGTAATTAAAACTAGATAGATTGCAGAATTAATTATGAAGATTGTCCACAATTCTTTGTAAATAAAGAATATAGAACAGAGATATTGGATGCTGCAGTTCTTTAATTGGTGCTCTGATGCTTTGGAAAACTACTGATGAATAATGTGGAAGGAGTTGCATGGCAGACGTTGTAAGCCATATAAAACCCCAGAAAGAGAACCGGACAAGGAGCTGAACCTTCATGGATTTTCTAGATCTGGTGGGCTGTAAAGCAAAAGCTGAGGAAATGTACTGAAGTCTTTGCTTAGTGTCTCTGAAGAATTTATATCAGAGTATTTGCTGTTTCCTTCTGCAGGACTTTAGAATCAGATACATATTGCACAGAGCACTGTTACAGTCCTTTTATACCCAGTAAGATAGGAACTGCTTACACTGACTCGGTTGCATGCACTACAGTAAAATTCTGACAGATTTGAGTTTTTTCAAGTGATAATACTTTTGCTTAATAATATTTAAGAGGAGAAAAAAATCTACTTTGCATTTTAGTTAATGATGTTAGTTTAACTCCTTTTTTTCTGTTTAATGTTATTCTGTTACATTGGCAACAGCATCTGTTTGGCTTTTGAGCACAAAATGTGTTCCATTAAGAGAAGAATAGCATATAAACTTCAGCTCACTTCAGTATTTTTTGTTCAACCACTTTTGTTGTCCTCAAAATCATATTTTGAAAGGCATTGTAATGTGTTATAGTAATGTGATTACAATACTTTGTTACAGGAAAAGGTAATGTGTTGTGTAGTGAACAGTTTAATAAGAATTTAATCAGAATCAGAGTACTTTATTGATCCCAGAGGGAAATTGCAGTTATTACAGTTGCAACCATTTATGTAAAAGAATAAACACTTTAATAATTTCAAATAAAAAAAGAGAAATTTTTCATATGAACACGTTTAAATTCTTATGAATACAGTAAGTGGTAGTGGCTATGATTATAAATATGAAACGTACTGTAGAAAGCAGTTTAAATTATTGCACTTATTAAATTATTAATGAGAATGACTTACCAAGAGAGCAGTATTAACCCCTTCCATGCCCAGGGCCTGGCAGCAGGCCCAAAGTGTTATTACCCACTTCTATAACCTAAGAATAGTTCCCTGTAGTTACTGAATAAGCCTTAGCATGTAATAAGCCTGGAATTTTAAGGAGTTAATTATACACATTTTGCACATACATTTTGTTGTGTAGTACATAAACATCTGTGCTTGTGAGTGTGAGGAACAACTATCGACAAGCTCCACAAGCCATCTGATGAGCATCTAATCATTTTAATATTTAACTAATGAATAAAATCCCAGTGCTGAAGAAGAGAGAGGCTCACTTTAACAGGCCAGACTTGGTTTTCAGTCAGGAGCATCTCTGAAAGCTTTAGATTTTACTCATAAAGAAGTCATGTGGAGGCAGCTGTTTTTGATCTGTTTATATAGGCTAACTTCTAGGTTTTCAAACAGCATCAGCTGTTTATAATTTTGATCAAGTGGAACTGAATGTCTTATTTAAAGGCAGGGGTAGTGACTGCCCTTTTGAATAATGTTTACTGTGATTGGCTATTTCTTTCTTATTAAAGGACTGAAAGAATTTTCAGTCATCACTGTAAATAATCTTTGACAGTGATGCTTTTTATATGGACCACTGAGTGTACTGGTAAAGTAAAAACCCAATTCTGTTTAGAATATTTTTATTTCTTTCTTATTAAAGGACTGAAAGAATTTCCCTTTGTACTTTCCAGTTGGTGCAGAATTGCATGGGTTGCATGGGAAGTAAAGTAAAGGGAAATGAGATTACTTCTTCTGACATGTAATAACACTTTATTTGAAGTGTACCTACCGAAGGTAATGTGGATCAAAAGATTAGTAAAATTAAAAAGCAATACTTTCTTAACAAGGCCTTTTCTCCATTAGTTGGGCAATGAAGCTTCATACTCAGTGTGCTCACGCAGAGGACCAGAGACTAACCCTAACCCTAACCCTGTATTACTGTGTCAAGTCACAAAACCTGCTTGTGCTGTTAATGTAATAATCTTTGACAGTGGTGCTGTTTACATGGACCACTGAGTGTACTGGTAAAGTAAAAACCCAATTCTGTTTATAATATATATTTTTTTTTATTTTTAATATTACTTGGCTGGCTAAAATGTAGCCAACAGGCTAAACAACTCCACATATTTGAACTAAAGTAGCCAACTTACTATATAGGTCACTGCAAAACTGCAATATAAAATACTACTGAGCATCTCACTGATGGGTGATTGAATGCGTTATTAATCAAGTATTAATAATACTAATTGCAGTAGTTAATAATTAGTATTATTAATGCTTTCTACTAATACTACTATTTTTGGGCAATTGTGGGCTGGAGGTTAGGGAACTGGCCCTGTGACCGGAAGGTTGCCAGTTCGATCCTTGAGCAAGACACCTAACCCCCAACTGCTCCCCAGGCGCCATGGATAGGGCTGCCCACCGCTCCGGGAAAGTGTGCTCACTGCTCCCTAGTGTGTGTATTCACTAGTGTGTATGTGGTGTTTCACTTCACGGATGGGTTAAATGCGGAGGTGGAATTTCCCCATTTGTGGGATTAAAAAAGTATCACTTACTTACTTAATTAATTAATACTACTAATATCTTTGAAAATTGAATAGTTTATCATGTTTTCTGTTGTCTCCATTTTATAAAAGCAATAAGTCATTTGTAATAAATCATCTTACCTGTGATTAAGTCACTGTACCACACGGTCAAATGTGTCTTATTGCTTTTTTATTTCATAAAACACCTAATTTGGTGAACACTTGCATAAGCTGTACATAAATACTCAACTATTGCAAACTTTTGTACATGTTTACAGGCGTATGTCATCTGAGCTATAGTGCTCTACATATGTACCTTTAGCTATAGATTTTGTGTTTATGTCTTTGTATTTATTCATATAATTTGTTTACAGTCATTTGTTTTCTGTATTTGCCCATTCATGTATGCAACAATTTAATGGCAATTCCCGGTACATGTGTGTACCTGGCAGATAAATTCTTTCTTATTTTGAATCTGATTCAACATTTATCCAACACTATCCAAGTGTAGGTCAATACTAACTGTTGTATTTATTATTGCCCAAAGTGTGCACAATAAAGGCAGTCATGCATGCTTACACCCACAGCTGTCTTGCAATGTATTGCAGATTACCTCGCTCACACTAAGTAGAATATGAATCCATGCGTAACCGCGTAACCCATGCTCCAAAGGTCTAAAGATGGTTCTCTGGGACATGCAAGTCTCACACCATTATGAACTACAGCCAAAAGCTACATTGTTGTTTAATCTCTGCTAATCCTATTCATGCCAATCTCAGAGAGACAAGAGACGAGGCAAAGAACATGATTTGAGACACCAGCACATTAGCATGCCAGGCACGGTGGGATTACTTGCAACACTGGCACTCATAACTGCAGCTGACTTGCAGCTTCTTTAATCTGCGATTTCCCCCTGTGTTTCCTGTATTAGTGAAGATTTACACGAACAAAAAACAGTCAAAAATGATACATAATGACAAAGCGCACTGTTACTGCAAGCAGTGTATTTACTGGAAGATATCTTCATAATGCAATTGCACATAACAAAAAAGCCAACTTCATTTTTGATATTACAAAACAGTTAGTTCTGATCACTCAATCTGATTGAAAAGAATTCTAGCTATGTTTTTACAGTCATATGCAAAAGTTCCCCCCAGCTCAAGTGAAAATCAAGTGAAAAGTTAACACATACTCTACAGAGATCAGCACATTTCTGCATATCATAATGCACAGTTATGTGCATTTGCCAAATTTAACACAGGGAAAATGCCAAATGTAGCTTGTGTTGTGTTTTATTTTGTGTTGTTTTCTGATACGTTAAACTCAATAACAATAAACAAAATTGTGCACTAACATTGGTAGAAAAATGTTAGATGTCTGTAGATGATGTATTAACTTACTTTCACTTGGCATTTCATCATGAGTGTGCAAACTTTTCTATATAACTGTACACTCACCTGCCACTATCTATCACCTCTATCTATCACCTCTATCAGACTGGTTCGAGATGATAGGCAGGCAACAGGAACTCAAATAACCAACCAAAATCTCTGAGGAACGTTTCCAACACCTTGTTGAAAGTGTGCCACGAAGAATTAAGACAGTTCTGAAGGCGAAAGGGGGTCCAACCTTTTACTAGCAAGGTGTACCTAATAAAGTGGCTGGTGAGTGTATATCTGATAACTTCTCATTTCTAATAACTTCTATTTTAAACCAGATCTGAATCATTTTGCTGACCACTGGTTACCAGGCACATACACAGATACATCCCAGGAGGGGCTTGAGCCCCTGTTGTTTTGTCCTTTTACCCTGTTAACTTGCCCCTTAAAATCCCAGGATTATTACATACTGAGGCTTATGATTCAGTTACTACAGGGGCTACAATACAAAGTGGCTGAATTATTCTTACTTTAAAGAAGAGCATAGTAAAACTGTGGACCCACCGGTGAGTCCAGGCCATTTATAAAACAAGTCTTGGTCAACATGTAAAATATTTAGTGGTGGTAAAAGTACACAACTCCTCTGAGTCTTCATCTACTTGAGTCTTCATCCATTATTACTCAAGCAAAAGTAGATGTCCTCGAAAATATGAAAATACAGAGTTAATGTACAATAATGTACATTAACTCTGTAATGTACAATATTTGCTTTTAAATGTAGCTAAATATCAAAAATACAAAGCCACGAAAAAGCATGTGAACCAGGAATGACCTGAATTTATGTATGAAGTCATCTTAAAATATGGTCTATTCTTCATCTAGGTTACAATAACAAATACAATCTGTTTAAATATATAACAACAAAAAAAAGATTGTTCTTGTGGGTACTGAATATGCCATTCATACATTTACAGTGTAGGCTGGAAAAATGTGTGAACCTCTAGGCTTTAACAGATGCTAAGTGGAATCAGGAGTTAAGAAGCCCAATGTCGATCATTGAATCATTAAAATGAGACATGGGCAATGAATAATTGCTGATTTGAATAGAGCTGGAAAGGAAAGCTGAACCTCAGTAGAAGTTGATGTAGCAGGATAATGACCCTAAACATTGAAGTAAATCTACTACAGAATGGTAGGTATTT
This sequence comes from Pygocentrus nattereri, assembly GCF_015220715.1. Taxonomy (NCBI): domain Eukaryota; kingdom Metazoa; phylum Chordata; class Actinopteri; order Characiformes; family Serrasalmidae; genus Pygocentrus; species Pygocentrus nattereri. The sequence continues at coordinate 20,163,209 of NC_051238.1, read as the reverse complement.
AGGTGATCCCAAAGGAAATTTAGCAATGTCTTAAAAAATAATAAACAAACACACCTTTTGCAGTGGCCCAATCCGAGACCAGACCTTAACATGGATGACCTGAAGCAGTTCTCTAGTGAATAGTGGTCCAGCATTCCTCTTGAATTGTGTGCAGGTCCGATCCAAAGATTATTGCTGTCATAGGAGGTTGGGCCAGTTATTACTTCTAAGTTTTCACTTACTTTTTTTAACATGCTCATCCCATACACTGAAGATCAATTTCCCATTCTGACTGAAAAGTGCCCTAATCAAATTACATCATCATCATCATCATCAACTTCTTAGTCCAGATAGTGTTGTGATACCAGTTGGGAGAGCAGAGAGTCCCAGACTCTGGCATCCAGTCCCACGACCCTGTCTGGGGACCCCAAGCCTCTCCCAGGCCAACTTGAGATATAATCTCTCCAGCAGGTCCTAAGACGACCCCAGGGTCTCGTCTCAGTAGGGCCATGCCTGGTAAACTCCCAGTAGGAGGCATCCAGGGACATCCTGATTAGATGTCTGAACCATTTTAACTATCTCCTCTCAACGTGGAGGAGTAGTGGCTCTACTCTGAGCTCCTCCCAGATGATGGAGCTCGTCACCCTATCAAGTAATGTGTAGCCTGCCACCCTGCAAAGAGGCTCATTTCTACTGCTTATATTTGTGATTTCATTCTCCCACAGCTCCTGACCATAGGTAAGGTTTGGCATGTAGACCATAAACAGAGAGCTTTGCCTTATGGCTCTTTACCACTATAGTCTGGTACAGTGACCACATTACTGCTGTCGCCTGTCCCAGCTGGTGGCTGACCTCATGATCCCTCTTCCCATAACTTGTGAAGAAGATCCCGAGATACTTAAACTCCTCCACCTGGGGCAAGTCCTTTCCCCTTACCTGGAATGGCCATGCCATCCTTTTTGCTATTTTTCTAAGTGTTAATAGGTTAATACATCTTCTACAGAGAATAAACTTAAATAGGTTTTTTTTCTAAAAAGACTACCCTTGTAAAAGGTTCATGAATGGTTTCAAAGTAGTTTAATAATTGTTATTAACTGGGTAACATAAATAAAAGGACAACAGTGACCTGTTGTGTGCCTAATATTTGACCCACTTTCATCTATACTATTAAACCTTAGGTCTTGCTGGCTATTTATCTTACTTTGTCCCCTCCATCAGTGAGCATTAAATCTGTCAGCGTCATCAGATTTTCATATACATCAGATGCAACAGGTCAATATTGCCAATTTTAATAATGTCATTACTGTTTTTTCATGATTTGTATAGTCTACCAAAGTTTGCTTTTGTGTGAAACTATAAGCTATATGCTTTAAATTCACATAAACTGTGCATAAACCTGGTGGTTACTAAGAAACTACACTCACCGGCCACTTTATTAGGTACACCTTGCTAGTAAAAGGTTGGAACCCCTTTTGCCTTCAGAACTGCCTTAATTCTTTGTGGCAGACTTTCAACAAGGTGTTGGAAACGTTCCTCAGAGATTTTGGTTGGTTGTTTGAGTTCCTGTTGCCTTTCTATCATCTGGAACCAGTCTGCCCATTCTCCTCTGACCTCTCACAACAAGACATTTTCGTCCACACAACTGCCGCTCACTGGATATTTCCTCTTTCTCTGACCGTTCTCTGTAAACCCTAGAGATGGTTGTGCGTGAAAATCCCAGTAGATCAGCAGTTTCTGAAATACTCAGACCAGCCCGTCTGGCACCAACAACCACGCCACGTTCAAAGTCCCTTAAATCCCCTTTCTTCCCCATTCTGATGCTCGGTCTGCACTTCAGCAAGTTGTCTTGACCACCTCTACATGCCTAAATGCATTGAGTTGCGGCCATGTGATTGGCTGATCAGCTATTTGTGTTAACCAGCAATTGACCAGGTGTACCTAATAAAGTGGCCTGTGAGTGCATAGTACTCTACTTGTGTTGGAACTACTTTTGCGCCAATATCAAAAATGTAGTATATTTGAAATAAAGCTTGAGGCTTTATTGCCTTTAATGCTAAACTGTTGTATGAAAGCAATAAAACACACAAGTAACATCCTGATTGTGATGACCTCCGACTAAATCACAGATGTGCTGTTATGTGTGGCAAAACCCTCACAATTATTCTGTCATTTAAAATATCTAGCTCCTTGTGTTCCGTGAAAATGTTATGAGTTGATCTGAGTATTTAGCATTTCATTAACTGAAATATTGTGAGCTTACCTGTTAATCCTTCTCAGAGGTGAAACTTCCATGCAAGCTGCAATCTAATATTTGTTTGCACTAGAACAATTCCACCACATTTACTTCACCTTCTGACTGTGTTTCTCTCGAAATATATTTTGCAACCTTGGCAAACTCTAGTCCCATGGCAATTCAGCAGCACTTTCAGTGACATGACATTGGCATTGGCATTGTTTGAGCAGCAGGTGCCCTCAAGTGTCACTGAAATGATTGAAGTTGAAGCAGTGGCTTCCCTTCATCCGAATGACAACCTTGCCTTTGTCTTGACTGCTCGCAGAAAGTTTTGTCAGAGACTGGAAACTTATGTGGAGAATGGACAACGGCCTTTCCTCACAAATGAAAAACTCCAATTTAATCTAAATGGAATTATTTTACTCTCATTTTTAACATTAGATAACAATAAATTCCTTGAGGTCTTGAGTTACAGATCTTTTACAAAATAACAGTCAAATAATAACTTGGTGCCTAAATCTATGGAATGAAAACATAAAAAGTCAGATCAAATTTTAATCAACAACTTGCAAATGCAGCTTTTTAAAAATTTATTTCATGTAAACTATAAACGGTTGCCTAACTAGCATTTTCAGCATTGCATCTCAGTTAGATAAGCAGAAAATGGTTAAATCTTTTCTTGTTTCCCACTCCTATTGCTAATTCACTTCTGCAGGCATCAAATGCTCATTTATGGTTCCCAACCATGCAGGACTGTGGCATCTCTACAATATGAACTCAAGGCAAAATGATGTGGGCAGTTCACTGCTAGCTCTACATAATGAGCCACATAAAAAGCCACCATGAGGCCCCATAACAACTTCTGGGTTACTAATGCACCATTACGTTGTCTAAGAAGATTGAATGAGGGGGAAAAAACAATTGTTTATTTATATCTCATTAAAGATTACATCGAAATAAGCTTATAGTTAGTTGGATCAGCTAGAAATACTGTGCCATGAGATTGAGAATGGAGAATGGGGAGAACGTTTTCTGTAATTAAAGCCAGTTATACATCTAAATTGACCGAGTTAGTTCAAACTGTGGTCCTACAATAATAATAATAATAATAAGAAGAAGAAGAAGAAGAAGAAGAAGAAGAAGAAGAAGAAGAAGAAGAAAATGCTATTTAAAACAACAATTAATTATTTGCACCTTAGATTTTTACAAGGGTTGTGTAATCAGTTTAAACCCAAGGTATTCATTGAGAATATTAAGCTAAATTTAAACAAAATCATCATGTAGAGGGTACTTTCTCTTAGGAGGTGACAGTCACAAATCCTAACCCCAAATTTTATAAATACTTGTGAAATTAATAACAACAATTGTAAATTGTACCAGTCTGCCCATTCTCCTCTGACCTCTCACATCAACAAGGCATTTTCATCCACACAACTGACCGCTCACTGGATATTTCCTCTTTTTCGGACCGTTCTCTGTAAACCCTAGAGATGGTTGAGCGTGAAAATCCCAGATCAGCAGTTTCTGAAATACTCAGACCAGCCCGTCTGGCACCAACAACCACGCCACGTTCAAGGTCACTTAAATAATAATAATAATAATAATAATAATAATAATAATAATAATAATAAATTTTATTTAAAGCGCCTTTCAAACACCCAAGGACACTGTACAAATAAAATGGGAAAAAGGGTCAGATAAAACAGAAAATAATATAAAACAATTAGGAGTTATTAAAAGCAGTCCGAAACAGGTGTGTTTTCAGATCAGATTTAAAAGTCTTGAGTGATGTGCAGGAACGCAGGGAAATGGGGAGCGAGTTCCATAACTTTGGGCCAACAACGCTGAAAGCTCGTTCACTGAACCCTTGTAGTCGAACTGGAGGAACAACCAACAGGTGAGCATCAGCGGAACGGAGAGAGCGAGCAGGACAGTATAGTGAAACTAAAGAGGACAAGAAAGGGGGGCCAGGTTCTGTAGTGAACGGAAGACCAAGAGTAATGTCTTGTACTGAATGCGGTATTGGATGGGTAGCCAGTGAAGGGATATCAGTTTTGGGGTGATGTGCTCAGAAAATTTCGACCGTGTCAGGACCCTGGCAGCAGAATTCTGCACATGCTGGAGCTTCTTAATTCTACTGGCAGGCAGTCCGGCCAGCAGAGCATTGCAGTAGTCCACACGTAACAAAGGCATGAACAAGAGTTTCAGCCGCAGAGTCAGTGAGTGAAGGGCGGAGTTTAGCAATGTTTCTTAGATGGAAGAAAGCAGTTTTAGTAATGTTATTGATATGGGCTTCCATTGTGAAAGCTGAGTCCAAGATAACACCCAGATTACAGACAGTAGGTGATGTGGTTGTGACGAATCCAGGAATTGAGATGGATGGTTGGTCGAGTTTCCGAAGAGTGGTTGGGGAGGCAATGAGAATGGCCTCAGACTTGCTATTGTTTAGGTTGAGGAAGTTCTTTGCCATCCAAGAATTGACATCGTGGAGACAGCTGAGCAAGGATTCAGGAGGTTGTAGATCAGAGGGCTTGACATAAATTTGGGTGTCGTCAGCATAGCAATGGAGCTGGAGGCCGTGCTGTCGAATGATATTACCAAGGGGGAGAAGGTAGATTATAAAAAGCAGTGGGCCAAGAACCGAGCCTTGAGGTACTCCAGACGTTACAGCGTCCCCTTTCTTAAATCCCCTTTCTTCCCCATTCTGATGCTCGGTCTGCACTTCAGCAAGTTGTCTTGACCACCTCTACATGCACCTCTAAATGCACTGAGTTGCGGCCATGTGATTGGCTGATCAGCTATTTGTGTTAACAAGCAATTGAATAAAGTGGCCAGTGAGTGTAATTAGGAACTGATAGTGGAGTCAAGCACTCACATTTTGATTTCCAGTGAGTGGGACAACATAAAATGTCCGTTAACATTTTTTAAAAGATTTAAATAACACACATGGAATGTGGTTTAGATGCTTCAAAAGCCCACATTTAATGTATAATGATCAGAAAATGTTCATGTGAATCACTGTTAGCTCAGTACTAGTGGCACTAGAAGAAATGAACATTATTGTAGAGGTGTTTTTCCCAATTTATGACCGAATTCTGACAGGTATTTCCTGACTTAAAGGTATAGTTCTAATAGTTTACCACTGCAGTACACTATAAAATAATGTGCAAATGCTGCATCAAACTGCAGTGCAGTAGGTCTCCAGGACTGCAGTTGAGAAGTCCTACTGACTTAGACATGCACTGTACAATTTCACATTGCATTACTTGTTTGAATCACCCATCATGTACAGCCTATAATTTACATACACTGTACAATAACAGAAGAAACTGACGCATAATCAAAGATCCTTTTGCATAATTCTGGATTTAATGTTTTCCCATTTAATTCAACAATATGCCAGTGTCCTCAATGTCAAGCAAAAATGTTGTAAAACAAGAACACAGCTTGTTAACTTGTGCCATTCTGTGAAACTGAAACAGCAAAACTAATAAAAACATTGATGTACATTGACATGATTGGCAGACATAGACAACGTTGTCTGTTTTGCAAGACAGCTTGTCTATTTTGCAGGGACAGTAGGAGATAAACTACATTTTAACTAGTGTGTGTGTGTGTGTGTGTGTGTGTGTGTGTGTGTGTGTGTGTGTGTGTGTGTGTGTGTGTGTGTGTGTGATGTGTGTCAAGAAATTGGTTCATGAAACTGCTCAAACTGGAAGATATGTCAGAAATTTGTCAGATTGTCCGACAGCTCAATTGGAGATTGTTTGGACAGTTAATGGGGCATAGCTATGCCCTTGACACTGCACATCAAGCGACAGCCGATTAAACTGAAATTTGATTCAGCTCAGCTTCTTTTTGGCCAATTCAAGTTTTAAAATGGGCTAAAATTGTAGTGTATGGTTGGCAGTGGGGACAGAAATGAACCCTTAGCATAACTACCACTTTTCCAAGCTCCCAAGTGAGGTCAGGCCACTTATTTAAAAAATAGAACTGATCATTTTTGGTCCATGACAGAACACATCAGCTTCCATTGTGCACTCCACATACTGCAGAAGACAAAACTTCCTACTATATAACTTTAAGAAGTATTTTCCTCAATCTATATGTATGTGTACCTACATTCAACATGTACCTACATGTACCTACATTCAACATGTATTTTTCAGTCTTTATAAAAGTTTATGTACAGTATACTGCTCATGAAGAGCACACTTTTCCCACAGTTTCTGCCTTGACCTATTTTTTGACTATGGAGCCTGTCACCAAGTTTATCTAGGGACACCGAGTCCAAATGATGGCTTTGGCTTTTCAGAAGTAGTTAAACAAGCAGGCTTTACATGACTCGTTTGGGCCAACGCTTATTTTGCATCACTAATAAGGTGCTAAGCATTTCTGCTGTGTAGAAGACATCAGGCAATTAGTGAGAGGCAGGTGTTAATTGGCCTCTGCTAACAAGAGGGGCTGGAGACTGGGCTGCTTGGCCCTTTGTGGGTCTGCAGTTCAGCCTTTGATCTGACGTCTGATTCTCCACATCAAAGCCTGTGATCACAGCACCTTTTAGACCTCCTGACCTGTTTTGATAAAGGAACCAAGGAGGTCATGAAATATGGAACAACAGTTAGTTAGGACCACATACTTTCACTTCTCAGCTCCGAGTTGCCAGTTTATTAGATATATTTCTACCTACAGTCATTGTATGTTTAGCAGGTACACCTAGCAAATAAGTGTAGTTTGAAGGTTTACATTCACTGACTGAGCTGATTTGTTGCACAATTTGACAGGCACCCTCTACCCCATCTAACAATGTAAAGGGATCACCAAAAGACCACTGCATACCAGTTATTATTTGGGTGATGAACCATTCTCAGCATAGCAGTGACAGTAACAGTGTAGCAGCTTGTTACTATGCAGCACTGGTACGAGTCTATCAGTCTAATGTAGTTTTATTGTAAATGCACAAAGTATATGTATATGGTAGGTATACATATCCGATAAAATGGCCAGTGAGTGTAAGGTAGTCTTGCAGAGCCAGATGTGATCTCATAATGAGAACATCTTGGGACAATCATGGGAAATTCTGAGCTAAATGAGAGTGAGAATGTAGACTTAAGGTGAGAGCAAACTGAGTGTGAAATTTCTAAACCAATCCAACACATCACACGGCAAAACTCAAAGCAGGTGGCAGTGGACCTAATGTAAGTTATCATTACTGAAAAGCCCACCCAAAAAGTGTTGATATGCATGTAAATATGTGTAACATGTGCAGTGAACACATTAAACTAAAAATACACTCACCGGCTACAATGCAATTCATATTGACAGCACTCATATTGTAATGTACACTCACCTGGTTGGTTATTTGAGTTACTGTTGCAACCAAAATCTCTGAGGAACGTTTCCAACACCTTGTTGAAAGTGTGCCATGAAGAATTAAAGCAGTTCTGAAGGCAAAAGGGGGTCCAACCTTTTACTAGCAAGGTGTACCTAATAAAGTGACTGGTGAAAGTATATTAGTAGTTTGGCCTTCAGTTCAGCAACTGAAGGTCCTAACTGATGAGCGAGCTAGCTGGGCTGTATCAACCTTGAGAATACAGAAGAAAGAATTCCTGATTGGATCCTCCTGTTGTAGAGCTTTGATGCAGACATCATCTTTCTTAAATTCCAAAGGCCTGCTTGAAGGCTCTGATCATTTGACTGATTACACCTCCCTCAAGCAAATTTCCATAGGAAATTACGACAAACCCATTATTTTAATGTTCAGTCTAAAGTATAATAGAAAACACCTCAACAATTCTTTTAGAAGTTGAAGTGCGATTATTAGCACCAGTTCTTGAGATAGTGTAATTCATTCCATTCTAAAACAGGGCTGTGCTGAGAAGTTTGACTTGGCTTAAGAAAAGCTTGACAAATAATCAATGAGCTGGAACATGTGTGTCTAATCAGGGAATACTGGAATCTGTGTACCTGACCCCACTGCTAGAGTTGAGAATCTTTGCCTTAAGATACATTTGACATTTACTGGTACTTGTGCCTATAGGTGCAATGGCTGCACTATAGGGGTAATGCCCCGATGACAATCATTGTAGCTTTGAAGGCATAGCTCTGTCTTTTTTTTATCTGAGAGTGTGTGGAAAACAGCATTAATCTGGAACTGTTGTGATCTTTTCAAACGCTTAATGCAGCATAGCATGTTTTCGACCAATAAGAGGTAGTGCAGAAGCTGATGCAGTATGTCTGCAGTGGAATAGAAAATAGCTCCAGTCTAACAAAAAAGGAGCTGCTTCATCGATTTGTGGCTTTTCAAACACTTAAGATGGCTTGTTGAAAACATTTCAATGGCTGCACTGAAGCACACACAGTACCGTGTAAGTAGTGGTGCACAGCAGCTGCATTCACAGTCTATGATTACACAGCTAACTGCAAACCCGAGATTTCAGAAAGCGAACCAAATCTGACGAATATTATTGTTGTCAGCACAATTACTGCTATCTTTCAATCATGCATCATGAGCCGTGGCTTTCGCTCGCATTTGCATTCAGGGGGCTTTTGTTTATCTCTTTGAGAAAGCCTTCTATTTTTGATCTTTCGTTTCATATAGCTGCACTCTCCCCACAGAAAAGATGTCAATCCGCAAAATTACAGCTCAGAAAGCCGGCCTCTTATTGGATCTGAGGATTAAAATCTAAATGCAGAGGTACACAGGGCAATTGTTCATCGCTTTGTCAAATAAAATCCGAACCTTGATTTCCAATGAGAGACTGCTCCCCCCCTTGCTTCCCTAATAGTCAAAAATCTCAGTTTGAGATTAAGCATTTTCGTAAATCCTTGTGGAGCCCACTGCACTGCTGCACACAGATTACTAGACAATGGCTTCAAGTATGCAGAATAGCCTTTAATGTCCAATATCCTTTCGTGATTGCTTTGGGGTCATTTATTAAGGCTGTTCATGCAGAGCTTTTTAAGAAGTGTTCTGACTTGGAAAGACCAAAGAACAAAATGTATGATAATAAAAAGATGCCAGCAGATTGCTCCTTGCCATTTTGTACAACAGCACAGATTAGATTCTCGAGATGCACCAAAACCCCTGACTGAAGTCGTTTGTCATCCGTTGTTGCATTCTTCATTGTACGTTTATTTTTTATCTGAAAAAATATTCTTGTGAGATCAGTAAGAGTTATTCACTTTGCTTGGGTTAAATTCAGCTTTTCTAAGGTATTTTACATAAAGATAAAAGAATAGAGATAAAATAGGCCACACAACCTCTGCACACTGACTTGCCAGTTTATCAGGTGCATATACTTTGCAGCTACACTCACTGGCCATTTTATCAGAAACTCCTACCATATAGAAGTTCTTACAGCTGACTGAAGCCTGGTTAGACCACAGATTATATTTACAGTCAGTGAAGTATCTAGAAATTCCAGAAGAACTAGAATAACTTTTATCCAAAAATTGGTCCTACCCACCAAAACTCAAAATATGATTGTAGTTAATCTAACGTGTTAGGCTTCTGTCCAGCTCTTAAAGGTCTAACCAAAGGGGAGAGCTTGCTTGTCTGTATCTACTTAGATACCACAGAGGAAAAACTAAACATTAATAAAGGATATTACTACAATATTTGAATAGAAATAAATGTAGGTGTAATTTCAGATGTACAGTTAGAGACTGTAGTTCATGTTTTTCCATGCACAGTTTATTTTAGTTATTTAGCCCCTCATCAGGGGCCCTTTTTGTGTCAACAGGACCAACCCAAAGGAAAAAAAAAACAAAAAACTAAAAATAACTTTACTTGTTTAATGAGGTATAAAGCAGATCTCAGTGTTAATGTTAATGAAAGATGAGACACTTAGAAGGAAAGAGGTTTTGGAGATAAGAATAGCATAAGATCTCCGAATAGCTTTTTACATTGATAGACTGCTGAAATGTAGAAGTGAGCCATACACGACAGCGATAAGATCTTACACGCTTTCTTATGTAAATATTATTCAGCTAAGGCTGGGCTTAGATGAGTCAGACACAAACGTGTTAAGTCATTTGGGAGACAATATTTTGATCAAAGTGAGAAAATTCAAGGGCTGTTTCTCAGGAGCTGAATAGGAGAAACAGGACAAAACTTCTTGAGGCCCCGTCGACACATATTGGGAGTTTTTCCCCCAAATAGCCTTTGGCCTCCCATCCACAAAGAAATGTTGTTTTCAGTCACTGGAAACAGACCTGTTTGAAAAGACTTTCCAGGAAGGCGAGTTTTGAAAACTCAATTTTCAAAGTTTTTATCTTGGCGGGAGTTTTTTTTTTTTTTTTAAAGTTTCTGAAAATGATGACGACACATTGTTAATGTGCGCATTGCTGTTGCTGTACTCTGAAATACCACAGTCTTTTTTTCAAATGTGTACGTAAATTATGTTACATCAACTCAGTTTCTGCAAAAATAAACTGAAAAAATAAATGTGTTGATGTAACATTTATGTGAACCGATGTACACATGAGCAAGGAAAGTGCATCTTTTTTTCAGAGTGCATCGCCAGTAATTTGGGGGTTCAGAACTGACTGCGGCTTAACTTTTTCATTAAACTGTTTGGCTGTCAGATGCTTCTTGTTTGGGTATCACTGCTTTGCCAAAAATAATGTGCCACCCAAATACTATCTGATCTGGTGGTCCCTTTTCACTGATGGATGGAGTAGGTGGAATGACAAAATGAGCAACAACAGATGTGCTGCAGTCAGCAACTGTAAAAGTATAAAGTAAGTGTACCTAATTTATTGTTTATTGTTACTTTTGTTCTTGGGAGTTAACTGGGACCTTGAGTATACTATTTCGTTCCACCTCATGTACCACATCTATCTATCTATCTATCTATCTATCTATCTATCTATCTATCTATCTATCTATCTATCTATCTATCTATCTATCTATCTATCTATCTATCTATCTATGTAAGCTGGCAACTCTACATCAAATGAAGTGCAAGCTTTCATCAACAAAATAAGATTGTAAAAATCAACAAAACTACATGGTTCGAGGTCTGATTCAAAGTGTCAGAAGGAGCATTTTGTTTGAGCCCTTTTATTATTCAGCCATGACCCTCTAAGAGACCAACCCACTTTGGAATGACAGTTAGTGGCAATGGTGAAATTGCAGTTCACACAAAGGATTTTGATTGAACAAGTGGCTTAGAGGACGGATGTCTGAATGAAGCTCCAAGTTTCACATTGTCTGAAGTCGTCTTGTGCTACGGTTTTATGTTTACTCTTCTGAGCTCCTTACCCTCAGGTTGATTGAAGTCTGCTCTCATGTTAATTTCAGTGAGTGAAATTAACTTTGCTCTAATTGAATATCCGACAGACCGAGCTGGGAAGAAGAGGTATTGTGATAGCAACATTTTCAGGTGCTGAGCGCTAGAAGCCATTTAGCTGCATGATTACAGTTCATAATTAGACACTGATACTGCAATTACGGAAGGGGTATAAATCTCACACACCATGTATTCGTTTTCGGATTTATGGTCTTCCCTCTAAGGATGGTTTGGCATTAATATTAAAACCAGAGCTCTGCTGGGAAGCTGCTGTTGTGCTGTTCTGAAAATTAACAGATTTTTTTCTAAGACTGTTATAAATTTGTTTGACTGTCACCCCACTGACACGTCGCATAAGTAGGACTTTTTAAACATGATTATGTAAACTGTGCCTCAGACTGTAGATTACACAACCTTAGTTGTGTAACCTTAGATTCTCAAGTGGGGATGTTCTGTAAGCTTCTGCTGAAAGATGCGGTGAATTTCATTGTTCTTTTTTAATACCTAGAAAGATCATCAGTATTAAAGGTAATGTGTAACGGATCTTATATCCAGACTCAGATCTTCTTCTTCTTTCGGCTGCTCCCTTTAGGGGTCGCCACAGCGGATCATTTGCCACCATCTTGCTCTATCCACTGCCTCCTCTACTTTTACACCCACCATCTCCAAGTCCACCTTCACTACATCCATAAACCTTCTCTGAGGTCTACCTCTTCTCCTTCTACCCGGCAGCTCCATCTCCAACATTCTTTGACCAATATATCCACTATTCCTCCTCAACACATGTCCAAATCATCTCAACCTGGCCTCTCTGGCTTTATCTCCAAACTGCTCCACCTTCACTGTCCCTCTGATCTGCTCATTTCTAATCTTGTCCATCCTTGTCACTCCCAACGAAAATCTCAGCATCTTCATCTCCGCTACCTCCAGCTCAGCCTCCTGTCTTTTAGACAGAGCCACAGTCTCCAAACCATACGTCATAGCAGGACACACTACTGTCTTGTAAACCTTCCCTTTCACTCTTGCTGCGATCCTTCTGTCACACATCAGCCCTGACACCCGTCTCCACCCACTCCATCCTGCCTGGACCCTCTTCTTCACCTATTTTCTACACTGTCCATTGCTCTGGATGGTTGACCCAAGATATTTGAAGTCATCCACTTTTACGACCTCTACTTCTTGCATCTTCACCTTTCCACCTGCTTCCCTCTCATTCACACATGTGTATTCCTTCTTGTCTCTACTGACCTTCATTCCTCTCCTCTCCAGTGCAAACCTCCACCTCTCCAGATTCTCTTCCACCTGCTCTCTACTCTCACCACAGATTACAATGTCATCTGCAAACATCATGGTCCATGGAGCCTCCTGCCTGACCTCATCTGTCAACCTTTCCATCACCATTGCAAACAAGAAGGGGCTCAAAGCTGATCCCTGATGTAACCCTACCTTCACCTTGAAACCATTTGTCCCTCCAACTGCACACCTCACCACTGTCTCATTATGCTCATACATGTCCTGCACCAACCTAACATACTTTTCAGCTACACCTGACTTCCTCATACAGTACCACAGTTCCTGTCTTGGCACCCTATCATATGCCTTCTCTAGATCCACAAAGACACAATGTAGCTCCTTCTGACCTTCTCTGTACTTCTCTACCAACACTCTCAATGCAAAAATTGCATCTGTGGTACTCTTTCTGGGCATGAAACCAAACTGCTGCTCACTGATCTGAACCTCTCGCCTTAGCCTCGCTTCAACTCTTTCCCATGCCTTCATGGTGTGGCTCATCAACTTTATACCTCTGTAGTTACTGCAGCTCTGCACATCACCCTTGTTCTTAAAAATGGGGACCAGTACACTACTTCTCCACTCATCAGGCATCCTCTCACTCTCCAGGATTTGGTTAAACAACCTGGTTAAAAAGTCCACTGCCTTCTCTCCTAAACATCTCCATACCTCCACAAGTATGTCATCTGGACCAACTGCCTTTCCATTCTTCATCCTTTTTAAAGCTGCCCTCACTTCCACCTTACTAATTCTCTGCACTTCCTGATCCACTATCTCTCCCCCCGTTGTCCTCCTCTCTCTCGTGTTCCTCATTCATTAGTTCTTCAAAGTACTCCTTCCATCTACTCATCACTCTCTGTTCACTCACTAGTACATTTCCCTCTCTATCCTTTATCAGCCTAACCTGCTGTACATCCTTCCCAGCTCTATCTCTCTGTTTAGCCAAACGATACAAGTCCTTTACTCCTGCTTTACTGTCCAGCCTCTCATACAGCTCATCATAGGCCTGAGTCTTTCCCTTTGCCACCATTCTTTTTGCTATGTGACTAGCCTCGCAGTACTCCTGCCTACTTCCTACATCTCTCTGGTTATCCCACTTTTTCTTAGCTGCCTTCTTCTTCTGAATACTCTCCTGGACTCCCTCATTCCACCACCAACTTTCCTTGTCTTCTTTCCTCTGACCAGATGAAACACCCAACACATTCTTGCCAGTTTCTCTCACCACCTTAGCTGTAGTTTCCCAGTCCTCAGGTAGCTCCTCACTGCCCCCAAGGACCTGTTGCAATTTTTCCCTGAACTGCCTGCAACCATCCTCCTCCTTCAGCTTCCACCATCTAATCTTTGGCTCTGTCTTCACTCTCTTCCTCTTCTTTGTTTCTAATCTCATTCTACAGACAACCACCCTATGCTGCCTTGCTACACTTTCCCCTGGCACCACTTTACAATCTCCAATCTCCTTTAGGTGGCATCTCCTGCTAAGGATATAATCCACCTGTGTGCACCTCCCTCCACTCTTGTATGTCACCCTGTGTTCTTCCCTCTTCTGAAAATACGTGTTCACCACAGCCATTTCCATTCTCTTTGCAAAATCTACAACCATCTGACCTTCCGCATTTCTTCTTTCACACCATACATACCCAGCACCTCTTCATCCCCTCTGTTCCCTTCACCAACATGTCCATTGAAGTCTGCACCAATCACTAATCTCTCCTCTCTAGGGACTTCATCTACCACTTCATCCATCTTACTCCAAAATTCCTCTTTCTCCTCTAACTGACAACCAACCTGTGGTGCACCTGAACTGACCACATTCAAAATTATACCATCAACCTCCAACTTCAGGCTCATGATCCTGTCTGACACTCTCTTTACATCCAGAACACTTTTCCCAAGCTGCTCCTTTAGGATTATTCCTACTCCATTTCTCTTCCTCTCTACACCATGATAGAACAATTTGAATCCACCTCCAATGTTCCTGGCCTGGCTTCCTTTCCATCTGGTCTCCTGGACACACAGAATATCTACCTTCCTTCTCTCCATCATGTCTGCAAGCTCTCTGCCTTTACCAGTCATTGTCCCTATGTTCAGAGTCCCTACTCTAACCTCCACACTCCTGCTTTTCCTTCACTCTCCAGACTCAGATACAGGACATAAAATGTAAATTTTACTATCACTTTCAAAGCTTTGCATAACCTGCTCACTCTACCTCAGAGAACTGCTGACCTCTTCCACTCCCTCTTGCTCTCTCAGGTCATCTTGCAATAACTTACTTGCTGTTCCAGCACCAGACTCTCCACTTCGGGAGGGAGTTCCTTCATTGCCATGGCTCCCAGACTCTGGAATTCTCTTCCTCTTTTAAATCTGACTTAAAGACTTTTCTCTTTAATCCACATTTTTCTTTCTCCTCGCCTTTTATTTATGTATTTATTTATTATGACCCCCCCATATAAATGTAACTTATTATTATTATTATTATTATTATTATAAAAGAGTATTTTTTTGATAGCAGAGTTAATGTCATTCATATTTACAGCATTCATATTTTAATGTATGTTTACAGTAATAATAATAAATGATGTTTTTAATCAGCAGGCTATGAGGTAACTAGGTTGCTTATGTTCACAGGGATTAATGGAGTTCAGCACTTTGAAAATGTACTTTTCAAACAATTAGACATTAAATAAGTTGTAATATGTGCCCTGTCTTTGGCTGAGGGAGTTGGGGTTCAAGGGCAACTTTCTGGCAGGCCAAATTAAAAAATCATCAACTTTAACAGAGGTTCTACTTTGGGTAGCTCTGCTCTAGAACATCCTCATCCATGCACTCTGGTCCATTTTACTAGGTATGTTTTTTTTTTTCTTTTTCTGGACAACTGCCAGCATTACAGGCTCTGGTATTAATGTAGTATTGCTCATTGGGTGACATAAAACTGCCACAAGCGTGCTACTCTTTCATTTTCTTTGGCCTGGCATCATCGACCTGATAAAATCGGCCCGTTTTTAAATTTATTTTACATGTAAGGATGCCCTTGTATTTTCTAAAAAAATATTAGTTAGAAAATAGAAGATATTTAGGTAGATAATATTTATTGCCACGAAATTAAATTTATTCTTTTGACAAAGTGTTTTAATTAGTGTCCCACTTTTGCTGGACATATTTGGAAAAGTAAGATATAGATTTCCTGGTGATGTGGGGCACTTTTAATATTATATTATATTATATTATATTATCCATCCATTTTCTAAGCCGCTTCTCCGTCAGGGTCGCGGGCGGATGCTGGAGCCTATCCCAGCAGTCTTCGGGCGAAAGGCAGGATACACCCTGGATAGGTCGCCAGTCCATCGCAGGGCAGACAGACAGACACAGACAGTCACTCACACACTCACACCTAGGGGCAATTTAGCATGTCCAATTGCCCTGACTGCATGTCTTTGGACTGTAGGAGGAAACCAGAGAACCCGGAGGAAACCCACACAGACACGGGGGTCCAAGCACCACAGAGAGGACGCCGGTCACCCGGCTGGGGAATCGAATCCAAGCCCTCCTTGCTGTGAGGCAACAGCGGTACCCACCACGCCACCGTGCCGCCTATATTATATTATATTATATTATATTATATTATATTATATTATATTATATAACCACACCTTTATGAGATATGACTACCATGGCAAGTAACAGTTATCAGTGTGTTTAAACTGAGAGAAACGGCAGTGTCATAGAAGGAGAAAGGTAGAATGAAAGTCCATCCTCCAAAGGTGCTTTTTTTTTTTTTTTAAATATTACTGCAGAGCGATTCATTCAGCCAAGTTCTTATCCACTCAGCCAAATGTGCTGAAATGTTTGTTGCTCGCGGAATTTTGCAGCACCTTTAGTAGGCTAACCTATACGCTTAAAGCATTGGCCCACTTTTGCAGGCAAGCAGTATCACATTACCTGAAAAAAACGGTGCCTAACTGTGCTTCAGGTTCTTTAATGTGCAAATGAAAACTATGTTCACTACAGTTTTTAACATATTTACATTTAGAAGGCTTATGGCAACTAAAAAAAGAACAAAACCCACAAAAGATATGAGTATATAGCTTTTATGAGGCTCCCCTGGTGCATTTATGAAAAAGTGTCCCATTTTTGCGTAGATAACATTATTAATTATTTCTCACTCATTGAAACAGGCAGAGAAATTCTGTCAGAAGTGCAGATTCAAAACTTTCAATTCATTTACATTTGTTGATAGAAAATGAGATGTTTTATTATGATTTAAATATGAAGAAAAGCTGTTATCATGACAACAGTCAAAGCGCAAATTCAGACACATAGAAACCGAATATTAAATGTCATCTATTGTGCAACTTCCTATATAATTACGTATATATTTTAATAGTAAATGACTTGAATAGTATGGCAAAAGGAAAGTGATGTAACAAATTCCTGCAAAAAGCAGCTTAATCGTTATCTTATACTGCGTTACTGATTATGCAATTGTTATAAGAATGCTACCATCTGAATTATTCAATGCTAGTAAAATAAATAAAATTAATGCACTGCAATTTGTTTAAATAACTATGATATTGAAGTGTAAGGAGGTATATGAAGCATCTTATTTAAAAAATTAAAATAATAAATATAGCCACAAATGGCAACTCAGCAGTCCAAGCACAATTTCGCAAGAATGCCTAACTTAAGACTGAAGTTGTGTTTTAGTGCCCCCGTATTAACCTCACTAAGCTTTGCAGGCTATTATAAGAGCAGGCATTTAGCAGGTAAACCAAGTTTGATGTCAATTGGATAATCTGCTCGTCATTGCACAACGTATATAAATCAGAATGTCAGATTACCTCTGCATTTTAGCAAAATATGTATTGGAAACATTGTAGAGGTTGTATTGTTTATCTTTCTAAGCCTAATAAAAAAAAGCATTACAATAATCAACTCTGCTTGTAACAAATACATGAGCAAGTTTCGCTGCATCGCTCTGAGATAGAAAAGGCTGAACTCTAGCAAGAGATGTTTTACACACAGCATCTTGATTTTCAAAAGGAATGGAAATGTACATTCACTCACCGGCCACTTTATTAGGTACACCTTGCTAGTAAAAGGTTGGACCCCCTTTTGCCTTCAGAACTGCCTTAATTCTTCATGGCACACTTTCAACAAGGTTTTGGATACATTCCTCAGAGATTTTGGTTGGTTATTTGAGCTCCTAGACCCTAGAGATGGTTGTGCGTGAAAATCCCTGTAGATCAGCAGTTTCTGAAATACTCAGACCAGCCCGTCTGGCACCAACAACCACGCCACGTTCAAAGTCACTTAAATCCCCTTTCTTCCCCATTCTGATGCTCGGTCTGCACTTCAGCAAGTTGTCTTGACCACCTCTACATGCCTAAATGCACTGAGATGTGGCCGTGTGATTGGCTGATCAGCTATTTGTGTTAACAAGCAACTGAACCATGTATATTTGTGTGTTAATAACATTGCTATAAAAAATGTGTTAGGTTGACATGTAGTGACATCACTTAATGGTAACAGAAGGGGCTCAATTATGATTAATCATTAAAATGGTGCCATTGATTAATGCATATCATCACTGTCTAAAAAAGCATCCCCAAAAATGGCAATTTTACAAGAGAAGAATGCATTTTAATGAGGTGATGTAAAGAGATTTTATTCCAAGCAATTTTTGAGCATTTCTGCAGGTCCATTTATCATGAAAGTTTAAGCTCAAATTCTATTCAAAAATAGAAAAAGTGAAGATACTTTGGTTTTGGACGGTGATGATATGTAACTAATGACCAGTTATGAGCCATCATTATTAATACTAGATGACATAAAGTTGGTGTTTATTAAAGACAAAGTTCCCAAAAGTGAAAATGCTTGAATTCTGCGGGTTAAACTCAAAACTGGAGCTGTGGAACAAGTACCTATTTTGTTCTTAGCCTAGTCTCTCTTCATCTTTCTCCTCATATCATACCACCTATTTTTCCAGTAATCCACAAGAGGAGCTCATTACGCAATGTGGTGAAATTTTTGCAGAGCCTCTTAAGACAACAGCAATTTTTTTTCTGCCCCTGTGTGAAATTAAATTTCCACACCTTTTGCCACGTTCTCCCCACCGGCATGCAGAGCCACCGAGCCCTCCACAGAATCGAGGTACGTGTGTTTTTTTTTTTTTTCCTTGCCAGTGTGGTGTGATCTGATTCTGGGCCCGGCGAAGGTCACTCAGCGTCATTGTCCATCTCCAGATAAGGGCCACAATGAGCATAATAAAGTGGGTGACTGCCACTCATCCTGCCAAGGACACTTCATATCTCCTGCATTCAACCCCTATCTATGTAGCCCTTCATTAAGATTAATGCCATGCAGAGTTTTCAAATGAAGGCGATTGTGGGCCGAGATAGAGGGACTGATTCCCTGTCACGTATCCAAAATGATGTCCTGTGGCGCCACGCTCCTTCAAAAAGAGATGTGACCTGATTTTCGATGAGACTTCACCATGAAATTGAAATGTAATAAGATATAATTCTAAAGATTAGGAAGCCACTCCTCTTTTCATCTAGTATCTACATACAATATCTGACTAACTGGAGAATTAATTCCTGGAGTGTGCTCTAGTTTAGAACTCAAAGCTTGCCTTTTCTGTAAGAGTGAGAATTAAGAGTATCACATCCAGTGCTAATGCTCGAGTTTCTCTCTACAGCTGTATTGTCTATAGAATTGAGATATATATAGGGCACTTAAAAGAACCTCCCCTCTTGATTCGAGGAGTAATTATCTGTATTTTTCAGCCAACTATATTCCCAAGGCGATAACTTCCACTGCTTTTACTCCTTTTCATTCCCTGTTAACTTAATGGGAAGCTTTAGCCTCTTAAAATGCTGCTCTGAAGAACAAATATGCTGAGTAAAAGTCAGGGATACCACCCTGAATGTGTTTAATTTCCACTCTAAAAAAGCTATTAAATGCAAGTTATTTATTTTTCAGGAGTTATTCCTAAGGAGATTAGATGTACAATAATCCCCATGCACAAGGGAACTTCCAATACTGGAGTTTAAAACAATTATTAAAAGATACAGAGAAAATAAAACTCCTAAAAACCAAGCAAGACCTAGAGGACCACCACCATCAGATAAGCAGTGCTTAAAGCTTTCATTTCTAACAGAAAATTAAGCTCCAGTCTTGCTTCAGATCTGAAAGAATCTCTGATTACTAACAATGAAAAAAGCCTCTAGGTAGTTCAGGTCAACTGAGAGTGGTCAGAACACCAGCTTCAATGGAAGAATCTTGCAATTGAATCTTGAACATTTGTCTCGTTATAAATGTTCTTTGTTTGAAATGTTTCAAAACTCTAAAACTTTGTTCTTTATTTCCCAGATTAAATGAAAACAAACCCAGCTTTTTACTATGATCTCAAACATATTCTACTGTATGTTTGCCCTCATGCTGAAAAACGAACACTAAATGGCCGTTAAATGGCCGACAGCCCTGTGTCTAATTTTTTAAGCAAAAGTTGAGACAGAGGAAGTCACCTGAAGCCAGTGAAGTTCTCACGTTCACACTAGATGCAGTAATTCATGCTAAAAATGGCCTTTAAGGGGTCCAAGCACCTAGTGTTTTTCATTGTGTCTTTTTCTGTTGATCAAAGTGTTAAAGAGCTCAAGGAAAGAAAAACAGTCCATTTTAAACCATGAACTAACTTAGCATACGTCATTCTGTGAAGACACTTTTTGCACATTTAATAATACTGCACTAGGTGCTTGTGATATCGTTCTTTTTATTGAGCCAAACAAAAGTTAAAGACAGAGATGAGAAAAATAGAAAAAAAAAATAGCATGAGGACAGAAAAAGCAGTCTGCAATCCATTACTGTATTTCCGTTCATTCTGATTGTTGCTATTTGTCATGCCTTTCCCCTCAATTTGCTCCAGCGAGTGCACTATTATTTACCTTTGTAAGAATTTGCTGTGGCAATGGCTCAGCTTCCCTCATTTACCACAGTGACTTACTGCCCATTCTCGCAAATTAGGAAAAATCAGAGCGCAGTTTACGGACACTGAGGTGAATGGAGCAGAGAGAACAGTCCATTCAAATAACCTTGACCCTGAAATCAAATCCTCAGACCAACCTGGAGGACAGAGAGCTTCTGATGGAGGACGGGGTCTGCCACTGAGGCTCTAAAAATAGGTCCAGTGGCGGCAGGAGCGGTGCCATTCTACTGTAGAGCCATGCCCTGTCTATCTGTAGCAGAGCAGAGTAATCTGAGTGTTGGCATAGCTCGCTCACTCTGTCTCTCTCTACAGCCTCCCCAGGGAAATCAGGGCCTTTCACAGCTGCCCTGCCTCCACCCCCCAACCCCCACCCCCCCCCCCCCCCCCCCCCCCCCCCCCCCCCCCCCCCCCCTTTCCTGTCCCCGCTATGACAGGACCTTGTAGAGAACTGCAAAGAAGACTGAGTGTACCAGCGAAAGAAATGGCAAAGTCTTCAGCCTTAGTACTCTCCCCCGAACTGCTGCACCATTTATTCTCTGCTGAGCCTGAGCATCAGTCAGAGTTCTGCTGGGGCACTGGGGTGTGAGTTTGGATGGTGCACAACCAGAGGAGCTGTTATTCTGTGTAAATCTCTGCTGAGCTGCTGGCTGTGTCAGCTATTCAGACATGACAATGTGCAATCTGGAAAAAAAAAATCCCTGTAAACCTTGCCTGGATACATGATGGACAGTTACAGTTCATGTGTATGCATGACCGTGCTATTCTCCCATCTGTGAGTGCCTGATTTTGAGTGAAAGTGGTGGAGCACAGTTGTTTGAGTAGCTGTTGGAGCTGCTGGTTGTGGAGTGAACCTCACTGTTATAAGACCATGGATCTAATCTAAGTTCTCATTATTCAAAAAAGTCCCCCATAAACTTCAGCTGAGATGTGTGTCACTTGTGAGAAGAAAAAATTACATGAAAATAAACAATGGTTCCATTAGCTAATGATAGGAATTTGCTTGTATTCCAGGCATAATGTATTAACTAGAGGGATTTCGGAATGGACTAGTTAACTAATTACAGAACTTTCCTAATTAAAAGCAACAGGAATTGCTGAGGTTGGTTAGTCAAGTCAGCCTGGTCACCACTTACCTACAAAACAGAGAACTGTGGTTGGTTGGCCAATTAGTAGGAAATGAAAGTTGAACATCTTAACTAAAAACTGTCCAATATCTGAAAATTATCCCTGGTATTAGTGCATTCATAACTAAATGAATGCTTTGGACTTGGTTGGCACATGTTATGAGGATGATTGGCAGAATCAGAATCAGAATCAGAATCCTTTATTGATCCCAGAGGGAAATTGCAGTTGTTACAGTTGCAACAATTTATGTAAAAGAATAAACACTTTAATAATTTAAAACAAAGATAAAGAGAAATTTGCATTATGTACACATGTAAATGATAAAAAAAGCTATAGTTTTAAGGACCAAAGAAACAAATAGGAAAAATCTGAGCTTTCATGCAGGCCAAAACAAAAATAACACTTTCAAAGGCAATTAAATAATATTTTGAATCAATTAAATGTTAAGAATATACCATTTACTTTATTGTTACAATGATAAAATACAAACAGCAAGTAGAGCAACAATAAGACAAATAAAACTGGGCCATTTTAATGATTTAAAATAATTTTTTCTTTTGAGAGAAGATAGTAAAACTTAAGTCATTAAAAAGCAGCATATTTTTAATGACCTAAACATTGCCTTTATAAATTTAGAATTGCAGAAAATAGAAGTTTTAAAAAAATTTTTTATTGTAAAGCATATTAAATTGAACTATGTAAATTGTTTGGGTTCAAAGAAATGTTTTCATTTTGAGAGACACTGACTTACAGATTGGAGGTAAGAAAAGGAGTTGATGTTGAATTTAACATATACAAGTAATTATTTATTTGAAATTAAACTTAAATGTATATAAAATTTATATCATATTCTCTCAAAACAGCCTCAGTTATTCAGGGCATGGATTCCACATGATGTTGGAAACATTTCTTTGAGACTCTGGTTGTTGACATGATTGCTTCATGAAATTACTGCATATTTTTCAGCTGCAAATTCACACTTTTGATCTACCACATCCCAAATATGTTCTACTGGATTCAGATCCGGTGACTGGGAAGGCCTCTGAAGAACATTGAACTCATTGTCATATTCATGAAACCAGCTTGACATGGCTTTTACTTTGTGACGTAGTGCATGATCATGCTGGAAATAGGCGTTAGAAGATTGCACATGATCAGAGAGAACTCTCAGTAGGTTGTGGCATTCAAGCAAGGATTCGTATTAATGGACCAAAGTGTACCAGGAGAAGACATTCCCCACACCATTACACCACAACCAATAGTCTGGATTGTTGACACAATGCAAGTTCGGCCCATAGATTTATGCTGCGGGTATCAAATTTTGCTGTGTGTCTCAGCAGAAATTGAGATTCCTCAGACCAGGCTTTGTTCCTCCAGTGATCAACTGTCAGGTTTTGCAGTGGGCAGCCTCAGCTTTTTGTTCTTGGCTGATAAAAGTGGAACCGGGCATGGTCTTCTGCTGTTGTAGCCACCTCAAGGTTTGAAAAATGATCCATTCTAAGATGCTTTTCTGCTTATCACATTTGTATAAAGTGATAATCTGAGTTACCGTAGCCTTTCTGTCAGCTTCTCCGCCGACCTCTCTCATTAACAAAATGTTTCTGTCTGCAGAAATGCCCCCTACTCGAAGTTTTTTCTTTATTGCACCATTCTGAAAAACTGTTGCGCATGAAAATCCCAGAAGATCAGTTATAGAAATATTCAAGTCAACGATTCCCAACAATCATGCCACAGAAATGACTGTTGTTCCTCATTTTGGTGGTTGATGTGAACATTTTCTGAAGCTGCTGGCCTTTATCTGCATGATTTTATGCACAGCACTACTGGTTGGTTTATAAGATATATAATGCACGATTGGTTTATAAGATAATTGCATGAATGAGTAGGTGTACAGGTGTTCCTAAAAAGTGCTTGGTGATTGTATATCATTTAAAATGTTCCATGACTGGGGCAAAAATGTCACCAAACCTCCCCCTTCCTGCAGAGTTTAGCTTCAGCCTGCACCCCTTTATCTGCACAAATGCATCTAATGTAGCCAGTCAATTAGCTGGAGCAGGTTTAGCAGATTGTGAGTGGAGCTAGACTCTGCATGAAGGTACAGTAGATCTCCAGGACCAGGGTTTGTGTCCACTGCTTTAGACTCATAAACCATCCTAAATAAATCTCAGCTACATGTAGTTGACATGAGCTAGCTAACATTACCTAAAATCACATTGATTCGTGGATACTGACATATAGCACAAAAAAAGCCCAAAAAGCAATTGATGCTGGTTATAACTGTTTGCTAAAATAAATCTTCGTATTTTATTTGTATTTTGTCTGTTTCTGTATCACAATGCTTTGATAAATTACTATTCTACTCTTTGACCACTATACACCCACTGGTCACTTTATTAGGACCTCAGTTGCTGAACTGAAGGCCAAACTACCAATATACTTTCACCAGTCACCTTAGTTGGTACACCTTGCTAGTAAAAGGTTGGACCCCCTTTTGCCTTCAGAACTGCCTTAATTCTTCGTGGCACACTTTCAACAAGGTGTTGGAAACGTTCCTCAGAGATTTTGGTTGGTTATTTGAGTTCCTGTTGGCTTTCAATCATCTGGAACCAGTCTGCCCATTCTCCTCTGACCTCTCAAATGAACAAGGCATTTTCGTTCACACAACTGACCGCTCACTGGATATTTCCTCTTTTTCGGACCGTTCTCTGTAAACCCTAGAGATGGTTGTGTGTGAAAATCCCAGTAGATCAGCAGTTTCTGAAATACTCAGACCAGCCCGTCTGGTGCCAACAACCACGCCACGTTCAAAGACACTTAAATTCCCTTTCTTCCCCGTTCTGATGCTCGGGCTGCACTTCAGCAAGTTGTCTTGACCACCTCTACATGCCTAAATGCATTGAGTTGTGGCCATGTGATTGGCTGATTAGCTATGTGTGTTAACGAGCAGCTGAATTGTACCTAATAAAGTACCTTTTTATGCACCACACATAGAACCAGATCTCACAGCAAGGATTGAGCCTTCACTGCTTTCATTCTCAATCTTTGCAAGTTAATTTTTTATTCAAATAAATAGTAGGAGACACTGAAGCATGTGTTTGCTTGCCCCTTAATGAAAATGTGAGTGCAGGTGCTCCACTTACTCCGTTATCCAAGCGTCTGTACTCCTATCTGCGCTCCACACTTGAGCTGAGGCCCTCTGCTAAACGTAACCCGTTTAAAAGCCGTCTAGAGGCTTTCTTTCAGCCAATCATTTACCTCAGATTACACGTTGTCCTTGAATTATTCAAAGAAGTTGTCTTCCTTGAATTATTCATAGAGGTTGTCCTCATGACTTTGACATGATCATGTTCCCATTGCACACCATTCCATAATGCAAAACGATTCCCATCCAATTAGCCAAACATTCAGATAGCTTTAACTGTCACATATGGAAATAGGTATTGATAGACATTTCATCGCAGTCTGTGAATAAGGAGAATATCTGGAGCATATTGATGGCCTTGGGCCAAAATGTAGTAGTTCTGTACATCCTTAAGCAAATCAGATTCATCACATTACAGAACCCAGTTCTAGGTCAGGCTGATAATTATATGCTGTTTTATAATATTTGTGAAAGTCTTGCTCCTCGCTTTAAACACAGCTGTCATGTTTGGGCAATCTGCAACATCTTGACGGCAGCAGTCAAATTAGGGATGAAAATGTAAGAGTAAAGATGCCCCAGCTGCATGTAACTCCACTCTCAGTTCAACTTTGAAAAACGCTCAAAAACGGAAGCAACGCTTTGGACCATTTGGGAGGGGAAGAATGTGGGGGCTGCGATGCAAAAAAAGCATGCAGACTTCACTGTGAGCCAGATGTTAGCGTGATTCCGTCACTGAAACGCATGCATGACTTTACAAATTGCTGTATTTTATTTATTATTTTTTATGAGGTCACTGCACCCTGAATGTGATCAATACCAAATGGACAACTTAAAGTTTTATTATTTTACCAAATCACAGTTTTTGTCCTCCATGGTTTCAAATATGTCTTGCTCTTGCCTGAAAAAAGATTTTCTCACCTCACTTATATTTTGGCGCAAAGCAACAGCGAGATTTACACTCACTGGCCACTTTATTAGGTACAATGGCTCAATTGCTTGTTAACTATGTAAACGACCATATTTTTCTTTAGATTAATGTTTTTATGTTAAATGCATATATATAACATTAATGTGGAAGAATAAGTTTGTTTTTATGTTAATAGAAGTGTAATAGTTCTGTAATCATATTTGAGATGGAAACATTTGTTATCCACTTGCAATAAGAAACGCAAATCCTATACTATGTTAATGATTAACTTTTAATTTATATATTTATGCTTAAAAAATACTTATTAGCAAATGTCTGCCTTTAATACAAGGCATCAAATGTTGTGGCACTGCATTTATGGAAAGACCCTTTTGCCCTATACTTTTAATGAACTTAATGTGATAAAAATTTCACTGTCATTTTTGATGAAGGAGATTAGGCTAGTAACATTAACTGAGGTAACAAACCATTAAGTTTAGGCTGTTTATCTAAAACACTGACTACTTTTGTGTAATTTATAGCCACATCATCTATTGTGGCTTTCCGTGGTTTTGACATGGCTTTAATTTAACCCATTTTTAGATGCTGCTTAATGCAGTGTGGTCAGTGTGTGGTGAAACATTCTAACATGTAAACAGAGCACAATAGAGCACAATGCAATTATATGAACATACAGATATCCAAGGTGATCTTTAATAGGCTAATAATAATAATCCAGCACAGGAAAGTAATCATTAGCTTGGCACTGATATAACACTGAAAACTGCTCTCAAAGTGGGCGTGGTTAGACAGCAAAATGACAAAATTCCCTCATAGGATCAATAAAGTACACAATAGAAAATATCAGCTGCTTAATTGAGAATCTTTAATGATATGTGGTTTTGCAGTTTTGATGTGGAATTATATATATATAATATATTCACAATCTCCTGTGTATTGGAATGGTGCTGTTATCCACAGCACTGTTCATTTCATATTATGGGGCCATTAAGATACTCTTATAATGCCCATATTAAACCAGTATTAAATAATACTTAATTGTCACCTCACTTATTGCTTAATAAAGTAGTATAGCTTAATCAGGGTATTACTGTTAGATTACAATGGACCCCTATATGGACCCTTTACCATTAATGAAACGCCTACCATTATTGACTATACAGTATGTGTACAAAAATGTGTAGATAAATTATCAGTTGTTGTGATCTTAAATCTTACAAATGTCTGTCATAGGATTAAGTAAATATGCAATGTTAATTGTCAAAAAAAAGAAGGAGAGCTGATGTAATTAAAATAACTTGCAAATTTTAAGGCTTATTTTGATGCAAGTCAGTCAAGCTGACATAAAACAAATCATTTATTCAAATTTCTTATAACATGCATACTCAAAGAGTGAATGGCTGAATAAAACAATTACTTTAAAGGCTGTAAAACTTCCCTCTCTGCTGAGTTTACCCTTTAAATCTGTGGAATGTAACTTTCCTGTTCAGTGCAGTCAAGAGGCCAATTTACAAGGCAACTAACTTCAATACAGTACAGTACTTCAAGACACAAGGCATTAATGAAAGCCCTCATTTTGTTCAGAGAGGATGGAGTGAGAGAGGCAAACGAGAGGGCCATCAGGGGCAAAATCAAAGCACTGTTAAAAGCCTCTGCTCCTTCGCCCCATGATCATCCATACTGATAGATAGGAGCATTAGATAGCAAGCTAGAAAGAGATGAAAGATGCCAGGGTGAATAATTATCCCGCAAGCTTGCTTAGGATCTTTATAAGGTAGGCTACATGTGGGCATAAATCACATTATGGAATTGATCTTGTTCCACATCATATGAATTATTTACGGGCGTGCGCTACAATGACGTCAATCGAATCCTCAGGAAAATATTAAAGAACAAAAGGATCAGAGCATTTGATGTTTCAGTGGAGTGTGTGTGTCCAGTACAGCTCTGAATACAACTCTGCTAAGCTAACATGTGTTGTTCAAGGTGACTAAGGAGAAAGAAAATAAAAATAAACACTAGTTACACAACTGCGCTCAGTTTTCTTTTGTTGAAGCTTATGCTGTGGAATATGGGCACATGCATAATAGATGCAAAAATGGGCACTGAAGCAGGGCAGAGTAAAATAAAAACTCAAGACAGAAAGTGCTGGACTGCAAGGCTTTCGATGAAGTCCCTCCTGGACATTCGCATGTCTGCTCTTTCAGTTTTGATATTTCTAGATTTCCACAGTTATGACTGCAAGACTGTCTAAAGCCAGAGACAGACTTCAATTGCACTGTGCAGAGTGGCCTCACATAACCTCTCCCCCACAAACTTGCCACATTACAGAGGCACCAGTCAAGTGCCATGTATCTGTGTCCAACTATGCAGGCAAAGTAATAAAGCACAGTTTTACATTTGACACACAGGGATTAAGTCTAGTCCTGGACTACCTAGCATTTTAAATGGAGATTGAAAACAAAATATCACTCATGACATGATTTAATCCCTTAACATCTACAGGATATTACAGGTAGATTACACTGTATCTGTATATTATTATACACAGATTCACTTATACTGAAGTTTTACCATTATAAATTTTTTGTCTTTGAAATGCCTAGCAATCGTGATTGTACATGTAGAAAAATGTGTAAATTGTCCATCATTGTGATTGCCTGTATTTCCAAAAATTTTGCCAATTAAATTTTATTTTTTTTATATATTTCTGGGGGAAAAAAAAAGTGAGACAGCAACCAGAAGATGATGGGTTCAAATCTTGGGACTAACATGGTATACCTGGCAGTGACTTTAGGGATAGATAGGCTGCAGTATTTACAAATGTCTGTCATATGATCAAACAAGTACTAAGTATTAATTGATAATTAACATTGGGCAAATTTTGGGCTACATAGCATTTTGAATGGTGATTGAATACAAAATATAGACAATGGCTCCACTTCATCATGACTCCCTGAACATCTACAAAGTTGGGGATATTACACATTTATCACACACATACAATATATACATACATATATATACATATACATATATACATATATATATATACATACATTATATATATATATATATATATATATATATATATATATGTGTGTGTGTGTGTGTGTGTGTGTGTGTGTGTGTGTGTGTGTGTGTGTGTGTGTGTGTGTGTGTGTGTGTGTCTATATATATATATATATATATATATATATATATATATATATATATATATATATATACACACACAAGATGTGTCAATTTGCACACACACAAAAAATTATTTTCCTGCAAAAATTAGTACACCCCAGTGAAAGTCTTAGAAGCACAGCTAAAGTTTAGACTACAAAATTCAATCACAGGTGAGTTTAATTATTCATTAAATAGGTGTCCAGCAGACAGTTGACTATAAAAAAAATTCATGCTGTCATCAACGGCACCACATGGAAGAAAAATGTGACAAGACCTGTGAAAGAAAGTAATTTCTTTACACAAGAAAGGTGAAGGCTACAAGAAGCTCAGCAAAGCTTTACTTATCAGTCAGAATACTGTGGATTTAACAAAGATGGAACTGCAACCATCTCCCAAATATGTCCAGGCCATCCACGAAAGGCATCACCTGAACAGGAGCGTCTTCTGGTGAGAAGCCTTGATGAAAATTTCCATGTAAGTTTGCTGCAGTTAGCTAAAGAAGCAGAAAGGCAATCTGGGGTGACTGCTTCCTGTGACACATTACGGCGTACAATGCACAGGAATGGCATGCATGAGAGTCGTCCACGAAGTAAGCCTCTCCGAAAGCCCATGCACAAAAAAGCCAGCCTAGATTTTGCCAGGGTCCATGCTGAAAAAAGATGAAGACTACTGGGACTGTATGTTCTGGAATGATGAGACCAAGATAAATGTTTTTGGAACTGATGGTTCCCAAACTGTATGGCATTGCAAAGGCGAGGAGTACAAATAAAAATGCATGGTGCCTACAATGAAATATGGTGGGGGCAGTGTCCTTACGTGGGGCTGCATTTCATTGATGGTATCATGAATTCACAGATGTACTGCTCTATATTGAAAGATGCTGCCATCACTCCGTGCCCTTGGCTGTCATGCACTTTTCCAGCATGACAATGATCCAAAACACATCTAAGGCCACTGCTGCATTTCTGAAGAACGGGGAGAGAGTGATTCAACGGTCAAGTCTGTCTCTTGATCTGAACCCAATCGAACACCTATGTGGAATTCTGAAAAGACAAGTTGAGCATCACTCTCCATCCAGCATCCAGGCTCTAAAATGATTGATATTTCAACATGTCACCAGCTTGGTCACTCCGTGCCTAGAAGACTTGGTGCTGTCCTTAAAAATCATGGCAGTCATACAAAATACTAGATGTAGTAATTTTTGCTGTGGGGTGTATTTATATAAATACATATAAATAGATATAATACATAAGCCTCAACAACTAAATGTAACATTATATTTTTCATTTTTAATTGTGTCCATGCTTTGTTTTTATTATGACTTTCATTTTTTTCAGGAGATTTGATTTTAGTTCTTCAAAGAAACCTGCAGGGATATTTTTCCACACCTCTAAAGTTCAGTTTTAAAGTTTGAATTTTCTGCTTCTCATGTAATCCCGAACATCATTCAGTAATGTTAGGGTCTGGCATGGTCAGTCCATTGTTCTAAAAATGCCAGCAGCTTTTTTGTTTGACTTGCAAATGTTCTTCTTTTGTGTTCAGACCCATGGTGTAGAGCTGTTTTATACAGCAGAAGAATAGGGGGAAACTTTTTTTAGATCTTAGATCTGATCTTTCATCTCTCAAAGATGAAAGCACACCTGATCTTTCTACTTGTCAAAATAATACTTACTTACTAATACGATGCTGTTTTTAAAATATCTGAAATGAAACTGATTTATCATGAGTTTAATTTTTAAATAATAAAACATAAATAAATAAAATTCATTTAAAAAAAAATGTTTTCACATTACCACCAAAACACAAAGAGTTTTAGTCCATAGCTGGAGCCTCATTTTAGCCACTCCCCTGCATTTTAGAGCAGGAAATGAAACTGCATCCCTGTCCCTCATGGCCACATGGTAAGCAGTTACATCCCATTATATTGAAGTAAACGAGTCCCAGAGTTTGAAGATCACTGTAACATTAGGAACCGTCGCTACTGAAACATATTTTACTGTAATTAAGTAAACCTTTATGTTTATGTTTTATTAAGAAATATTATTATGTTATGTGTGTGAGATCAAAGCTGTGTTCGTTAGTTATGTGCTGGCTTTTGAGCTATGCACAAAATCTTCAAAATTTGTCACTACTGAAATATTTGGTAAAGTTTTGGTTACTGTTGTATTGGTAGTGACAAAATGTAATATATTAATAAAACAAACAAAATTAAGGATCACTCAAAGCAAAACTATTTTAGTTTGAAGTGCAAGTTAGCTAAAAGTCTAAAATAGGTTTTCGGTTCTAACTTGATGTTGAACTTTTAATAGAACGATCTGTTTACTATTACTGAAAATCATTGTTTTTAATTGTGATCTGTGTTGTAATTTACACAGTAAAGAGCTATCACTATAAAATCTTTAGGATAAACAGCCGGACGATAATTGTTTGCTATCTTATCTAAGGTTACTAGACTAGTCACATCATAATTAATGTCACCTGGTACTTTTTAGCTAGAAACATTGAGTTAGTTAGCTCACACTAAATGAGAAAAATCCATTCAATAGTATTAACTCCTTTAAATATAACCGAGTACTAAATTTGTCATTAGGTGCTTGTTTTTGCTATGTAATACTATGATGACTCAAAACCACTATAAAGGCTATATTAAAAAATCGCAATAAATCTGTGAGAGAGCTGTTGTTTTTATTTTTACTTAATATTTTGCTGTGACCCCAACTGGCTATTGTTTATTTAAAAATTTCAATAGCAAAAAGTAGGTACTGAATACTTTTCAAAAATATTTTTAAATAAACACAAATCATTTTGTTCAATGTTCAATTGCTTGTTAACACACATAGCTAATCAGCCAATCACATGGCCGCAACTCAATGCATTTAGGCATGTAGAGGTGGTCAAGACAACTTGCTGAAGTGCAGACCGAGCATCAGAACGGGGAAGAAAGGGGATTTAAGGGACTTTGAACGTGGCGTGGTTGTTGGTGCCAGACGGGCTGGTCTGAGTATTTCAGAAACTGCTGATCTGCTGGGATTTTCACGCACAACCATCTCTAGGGTTTACAGAGAACGGTCCAAAAAAGAGGAAATATCCAGTGAGCGGTCAGTTGTGTGGACAAAAATGCTTTGTTGATGTGAGAGGTCAGAGGAGAATGGGCAGACTGGTTCCAGATGATAGAAAGAGAACAGGAACTCAAACAACCAACCAAAAAACACCTTGTTGAAAGTGTGCCACGAAGAATTAAGGCAGTTCTGAAGGCAAAAGGGGGTCCAACCTTTTACTAGCAACTAGCAACTAGTGTACCTAATAAAGTGGCTGGTGAGTGTACATTAGCTGGAGATGACTGTTAAACCTCTTTAAATGTCCCCAATGTACAGTAGGTTTTTTCAAACTGCCTATTTGTTGAGCTAAAATCACCTGGCCCCTTTTTTGTGGTGCTGTCCCATGGATTGCTGTTAGGGTGCTGCATACTGATGACTACAGTGCAGCTCATGGTGAAACAGGCTAATATTAATAGAAAATTATAAATATTTTACAGGCTGAATAGGTTTGTGCCACAGGCCTGACTTGCATTTAAATAGTAAGTCATAACATTTAAATGTATATGTCAAACACAGGGCCTGCAGACCAAGCCTTATGTTTGATGCATAGGCCTTAATGGTTGAGGTTTGCTTAATGTTTAAATGCAATTACAAAAATACATAATTGATTACTTCATTTGTTACATAATGAATTACATTAACTCATAATGTTGTGGTCTACATTTCCAATGTTTTACTGTCTGTAACAACAAAAAAACAACACATGCAAAATAAGACTGTATTCACGGCAGGAAAAAAATCTTAATTATCCTAAAATATCTACTCTTATACTTGCAAAACACAAAGTGGTATTGATTCAGAGTTTTAAATTTGCACTTTCAACAGTTTTTGGGGCTTTTTTTAAATAAGCTACCAGTGAGAACTAATTAAACAAAATCTTAGAAGTTTCAAGGCGTGTAAATGGTCAATGTGGAAAGTTTACTTGGTTCTTTGGTCTTCTGTCTCAACTTCTGTCACTTTTACTTCACACCTTTCTCTCCATTATTTTGTTCTGTTTTTCTCTCATGCTGACACCTGCACTCTTCCAGATTACCACTGGATTATATCTCTGCTGCTGATGGAGAAGAAGCTGGAATGAGAATGCATGAAGCAGCAGGGAGAAGAGTGACCAGCCCTTTTCTCTACCAGCTGACCTGTACTGAATACTTTAGCTTTGTTCAAAGCTGGCAGACACATGAAATGATGAAGCAGCTTCTGCTGTGTTGGTTACTTTCTGCCCTCGCTCGTCAAAACTGAACCCACTGTATTAGACAGAGGCAAATTGAAATCTTCCCAGCAGCAGCAGAGACAGAGACAGAGAGAGATAGTGATGCGTGAGAGAGAGAGAGAGAGAGAAATATAGAGAACAGAGAAAGACAAAGAGACAGCAATACAGAGTGAGGGAGAGAGAGAGAGAATAAGAGAGAGAGAGCAATAATTAGCAAGAAATACAGAAGACAGGGAGAGAAATATAGAGAACAGACAGAGACAAAGAGACAGCAATAGAGTGAGAGAGAGAGAGAGAGAGAGAGAGAGAGAGAGAGAGAGAGAGAGAGAGAGAGAGAGAGAGCAAGCAATACAGAAGAAGAGAGAAGGAAATATAGAGAACTGAAGAAGAAAGAGAGAACAATAAAGACCAAGAATTACATAGGGAAAGAGAATTAGAGAGAACAATAAAGAGATAAATACAGAAAGAGAGAGAGAGAAATAGAGAGAACAAAGATACAGGCAGCAATAGAGAATGAGAAATACAGAGAAACAGCAACAAAGCATGAAAAGTCAAAGAGAAAGAGAGAGAGAGAGAAAGAGAGACAGAGAGACAATAGTCAGCAAGAAAAACAGAGAGAGAAAGAGAGACAGAGAGAAAGATGCAGAGACAGTGAGACAGATTCAGAAAGAGAGAGAGGGAGACAAATGCAGAGAGACAGAAAGATAAAGAGAGAGAGACATGCAGAAACAGAGAGAGAGACAGAGAGAAAGATGCAGAGACAGTGAGACAGATTCAGAAAGATCGAAAGAGGGAAAGACAAATGCAGAGAGAGAGAGAGAGAGAGAAAGATGTGAAGACAGTGAGACAGATTCAGAAAGAAAGAGAGAGGGAAAGACAAATCCAGAGAGACAGAAAGAAAAAAAGAGAGAGAGACAGAGAGAGAGACAGAGAGAGAGAGACAGAGAAAGAAATAGGGCTGATATGTTGTTACGGAACGCCGATGATGAGGTGGGAGACTTCCCGGCCAAAAGGTTTTCACTGTTTTACATTTTTCTTTTCCCGTTTGCGCTGACAGTTGTCTTCCATCACTGGTGGGGTTTTCCTCTGTAGAGAATGACCGTCTGTAGGGAAGAATTTGAGCGCTTCATGTTTGAGTGTAGAAGTAAACTGTCACATTGTACTGGTGTGCGCAGGCTCGGACCGAAAGTGATCAAACCGACAGTCTGGATGATGTGGATAGCTGGGCGAACTGTGGCAGCACTGCAATTCAAAAAACATACAAACAGAAAACTGTTGTACTGAATGTGTTTAAGCTAGAACTGCTGTTTTTAGGCATTCGGCATGATTTGTGGTCCTTTATGTCAGGATGTACGCTTAAGTGATCTATCTTTTAGGTGCTCCTTTCTTGTACCTTTACTCACTGTCCATTTTATCAGTAACACCATATAGGTGCACAATCACTAACAGTAGTTTATCTGCTCCTACGCAATTTCTCAGTCCCCCTCTATGAAGCAGTGGAAAATTTCTGAGCTCAGCAGTGATGCCAATACAGTGCCATGTTAGTGGGTGTGTGTGCTGGACACAGTGGACCCAGCGTTGCCAGATTGGGTGGTATATCAACAAAATTGGAGGTTCAAAATTTGGAGTGGTATGCCATTTCCACACCCATCTGCACTCTTACCAGTCACTGTTAGCAGGCTTATGCCATGGATAATAGTTTTGTTTTCTGAATTCATATAGCTCTGCAATCGCTGGGAATTAGAGAGTGATATGTTTGATATGACCTAAGCAAGTTTTAGAAATATGTATAGGAAGTAGTGCTTCTTTCATTGCTTGAAATAAATCATATTTTTTAGTGACTCCAATTAGAATCTAAAAAAATGAACGAAAAGCTGTTGTTTCTTCACAAAAGATCAACAGGGCAGCAATATCTACAAAAGCAAGATTATTACAGATTATTATTAAGGGGCGTGGCAGTTTAATGCTGATTTATTTAGTATTATGGCCTAAGTGCTGAGCGTTAACTCTTTTCAATACTTGTTTGGACAGTTTTTTGGTGGTTTTTCAACATTCCTTTGGCTAGAAAATGTGTGTCATGGACAGCAGGCGTGTTGGATTTTTACCTCAGTGTCACTGCTAGACTGAGAATATACCCACTGGGGCAGCCATGGGCTGAAGGTTAGGGAACTGGCCCTGTGACCCCAGTGCCGACAGTCCATGACTGAGGTGTCCTTGAGCAAGACACCTAACCCCCAGTTGCTCCCCGTGTGCCGTGGATAGGGCTGCCCACCGCTCCGGGCAAGTGTGCTCACTGCCCCCTAGTGTGTGTGTATTCACTAGTGTGTATGTGGTGTTTCACTTCACGGATGGGTTAAATGCGGAGGTGGAATTTCTGTTTGTGGGATTAAAAAAGTATCACTTAACTTATATCCAACCAACAGCATCCTGTAACTAGAAACTGCCCAAGAGCTACAAGATGATTAAGACAACGCAGAACCATTTGAAAAATGGCAGAATCAGTTGCAAGGGGTGAGATGTGGTGTTAGCAGAGTGTGCAATGAAAAGTAAAATTGAATTTTTGAAGGTAAGATTTAAATGTGTTGCATTGCTTGTAACAGTACCAGTGCCATAAGGTCTCTCCTACCTCGACTGCAGCTACGAGTAACTAAGAGACTAGTAACTAACTTTAAATATAAAAGATGGATCAACAGGTAGGTACACCTCTTAGAGTGGTCAGTTGGTATATACAGTGTGTAACAACTCTAGCAACACTGCTACATCTGATTCACTCATACCAGCGCAGCACACAACGTCTGTTCCTTCAGCGCTGAAAATGATCCGCCACCAAAATAACATCTGGACAGTAGTGGTTCTGCTAACGGTCTCTGTCCATTTACTGGTGGAGTAGAAAGGTGCTGTGAGTGAGTTCGGTTGAAAGACAGGTGTGTCTAATAAACTGGCTCACTGTGTAACGGTGTTCTGAGCAAAATAAACATTGTGCCCATTGTGTGTATGTATGTGCAGCATCAACACACAAACACTGCTTGACAGTCAAATTTTACATTTTATAACTGTTGTATAGACAAAATGAAATACTTTGATTGCTAGTATACAGGAAACACAGTCAGATGATTCAGATGATCTCCACAGTCTTGCTTTTGCAACAGAAACAGATCAGTGCCTACAACATATTCCATAGATGAGCATGAGAATAAACAAAGTCATACAGTAGCTTTCCTTTTTTTTTGTCATCACATAAATACTTTGTATAAAACATTTGGTGGGAAAACCATGTTAAATCATTAATGGAGAACTGATGTCCAGCGCGCACATTCGTAGCCAACAGATGCGTCCAACATATGTTGCAATCATTTGAAATGGAATAAAGAAAAGGTAAAAAATAAAAACCCTAAACATCTCCACTTTTTTAAAACAGCAAGCCTAATATTCCAAAATATGCAGTCCATCTCTGTATCTCTTTCAGACACACATGCATGCAATCACGCACGCATATATATACACACACACACACACACACACACACACACACACTCTGGTGGTTTACAAGCTCACCTCGGGTAAAGATAAGGCTCCTCTTCTAGGTCACAAGATTGTGTTTCTGAAGAAGCAAAGACATCCTTTTTTTAATTACACATTATTTACAAGACAAACAAGTCCAAGGTCTGAAGGGTGTAACATTGCCCCCACATTTACACCGTCTCTGCGTGTGGAATGTAAAGTTGTCAAAAAATGAACAATAGGATCCATTCTTGTGTCAAGTGGAGAAGACGTAGGTAGAAGTGTGAGAGAAAAGCAACAGTTGATGGACCCATCATCGTGGTGATCCTGGTAGAATAGCACAGATGATAAGCTTGAGTACACCAAATCCATTCATATGTAAACCACTCTTTTAACATGGAGGTAACTAACTACTGGACAAAGAACATCAAGAAGCAAAAAAAAAAAAAGAAGAACCCACATATGTGGACGATTCATTTTGGTTATTAAACCATTTTTCAGTCCACTCCCTTTCTGCTGTGTCCATATCATTTTGATAGTTCACCCCAGACAATTACTTTGATGTGTGTCCCTGTAAACACAGAAAACCCCATTTGAAGCATGTTTATAATTTGGGAAAGTCAGCTTGTGGTGCAGTATCTGCCCATTGGCTTCTGTAGAACTTGGGAATCAACGTCATGTTGTGCAGGATTTTTCCTAACTGGTGTGTGCCCTAAATGGATATTCCACTCAGCCATGGCATATTTAATGTAGTTATTGGGTCATTTCACTCAGTCACTGGTGTACTTCACTCAGCTATGGCATATTTAATGTAGTTATTGGGTCATTTCAGGTCAGTCACTGGTATATTTCACTCAGCCATGGCATATTTAATGTAGTTATTGGGTTATTTCACTCAGTCACTGGTATATTTCACTCAGCCATGGCATATTTAATTTAGTTATTGGGTCATTTCAGGTCAGTCACTGGTATACTTCACTCAGCCATGGCATTTTTAATTTAGTTATTGGGTCATTTCAGGTCAGTCACTGGTATATTTCACTCAGCCATGGCATTTTTAATTTAGTTATTGGGTCATTTCAGGTCAGTCACTGGTATATTTCACTCAGCCATGGCATATTTAATGTAGTTATTGGGTCATTTCACTCAGTCACTGGTATATTTCACTCAGCCATGGCATTTTTAATTTAGTTATTGGGTCATTTCAGGTCAGTCACTGGTATATTTCACTCAGCCATGGCATATTTAATGTAGTTATTGGGTTATTTCATTCAGTCACTGGTATATTTCACTCAGCCATGGCATATTTAATGTAGTTATTGGGTTATTTCACTCAGTCACTGGTATACTTCACTCAGCTATGGCATTTTTAATTTAGTTATTGGGTCATTTCAGGTCAGTCACTGGTATATTTCACTCAGCCATGGCATTTTTAATTTAGTTATTGGGTCATTTCAGGTCAGTCACTGGTATATTTCACTCAGCCATGGCATTTTTAATTTAGTTATTGGGTCATTTCAGGTCAGTCACTGGTATATTTCACTCAGCCATGGCATATTTAATGTAGTTATTGGGTCATTTCACTCAGTCACTGGTATACTTCACTCAGCTATGGCATATTTAATGTAGTTATTGGGTCATTTCATTCAGTCACTGGTATATTTCACTCAGCTATGGCATATTTAATGTAGTTATTGGGTCATTTCAGGTCAGTCACTGGTATATTTCACTCAGCCATGGCATATTTAATGTAATTATTGGGTCATTTCAGGTCAGTCACTGGTATATTTCACTCAGCCATGGCATTTTTAATGTAGTTATTGGGTTATTTCACTCAGTCACTGGTATATTTCACTCAGCCATGGCATATTTAATTTAGTTATTGGGTCATTTCAGGTCAGTCACTGGTATATTTCACTCAGCCATGGCATATTTAATGTAGTTATTGGGTTATTTCACTCAGTCACTGGTATATTTCACTCAGCCATGGCATATTTAATGTAGTTATTGGGTCATTTCACTCAGTCACTGGTATACTTCACTCAGCTATGGCATATTTAATGTAGTTATTGGGTTATTTCATTCAGTCACTGGTATATTTCACTCAGCCATGGCATATTTAATGTAGTTATTGGGTCATTTCACTCAGTCACTGGTATATTTCACTCAGCCATGGCATTTTTAATGTAGTTATTGGGTCATTTCACTCAGTCACTGGTATACTTCACTCAGCTATGGCATATTTAATGTAGTTATTGGGTCATTTCATTCAGTCACTGGTATATTTCACTCAGCCATGGCATATTTAATGTAGTTATTGGGTCATTTCACTCAGTCACTGGTATATTTCACTCAGCCATGGCATATTTAATGTAGTTATTGGGTTATTTCACTCAGTCACTGGTATATTTCACTCAGCCATGGCATATTTAATTTAGTTATTGGGTCATTTCAGGTCAGTCACTGGTATATTTCACTCAGCCATGGCATATTTAATGTAGTTATTGGGTTATTTCACTCAGTCACTGGTATACTTCACTCAGCCATGGCATATTTAATGTAGTTATTGGGTCATTTCACTCAGTCACTGGTATACTTCACTCAGCCATGGCATATTTAATGTAGTTATTGGGTCATTTCAGGTCAGTCACTGGTATATTTCACTCAGCCATGGCATATTTAATGTAGTTATTGGGTCATTTCACTCAGTCACTGGTATACTTCACTCAGCCATGGCATATTTAATGTAGTTATTGGGTCATTTCACTCAGTCACTGGTGTACTTCACTCAATTAATTTCATGTTTAACTCAGTTACTGTCTAACTACAACAATCTATAAACAGACACATGCTAACAGTTCACCTTGTACCTTTTGTTTTGAAACGTGGATGTTAATACAATAGTTATATAGCTGATGCTAAATTCCCTAAATAATTTGGAAAGTTTTATGCCATTAAATTACTGCAAGTGCAGTATGAATCGAGCTTGATGTTTATGGATAATCTCA
This sequence comes from Pygocentrus nattereri, assembly GCF_015220715.1. Classification (NCBI taxonomy): domain Eukaryota; kingdom Metazoa; phylum Chordata; class Actinopteri; order Characiformes; family Serrasalmidae; genus Pygocentrus; species Pygocentrus nattereri. The sequence continues at coordinate 20,123,244 of NC_051238.1, read as the reverse complement.
CTGCTTTGTAATGCTATCTGTGAAGGACTGCATCTCAATAGTCGAGTGAAACTCCCTTTCCTGTCTGTTTTGCTTGATCCTTTCGTTTCCCTTGATTACTCTGATCTGATCTGGATCCAGCTCTGCCAACATACCTAGCTAGTTCATGGCTCTAGAGATCCGGCAAAATCAGGACCAGCCTAGGTGGCTTAATAACCCTGCCGAAATGGCAGATCAGTAAACTGCATCCCACACCCTAATATGTTCTGAGTAAATAGGTTTTCTTGCTTTTACTAAGTACAAGGAAATTTTTTACTGTGGTTATCAACCATATGCTACAGATGCAGCAGATAGAGGTTAGGTAGAAAAATGCTGGAGTATTCTTTTAATTTGGTTGTTAGAAAATGCAGTGTGAATTAAATGATTGGCGACAACTAATCATCTACCAACAAAAGACAAGACACATGGCTGGATTTTAATATCCACTAAACGTACTACTTTTTCCCAAAACGGAGAAAAAATAACAAAAACTCAACAAACGAACAAACAACAAAACTCATTAATCAAAAAAAAAGTATGGACACTAACACTACGTCGGAGCAATTCACATGGTGTGACCCATTTGCCAAGTAACTTTTCCTCATCTCACCTTGAATAATTGAATTTGGGTAGCTCATTCTGCGTAATGCACTCATGACAGGCTTGATGGGCCATGAGCCTCCCTGGCTGGCAGCCTCATTAGAGGGAGCTGAAAGGAACTCTTTTGAGCTCGGCTAAACTTTAATTTGTTCGGCGATTCCGTCTCTTATTGCTCTGTTTCCCCCTCAATTCGACTTAATGAACACTTCTCATTTAATTACTTACTCTGGGAAAATGCCAACATTCATTTTTCAAAATGTGTACACTCGATACAGTTGAGTCAATGTGAGCAATAATGGTTATTAATCACGTTGAGTCCTTTCAGCTTTTGCATCATATACAACCATATCACAAACAATCAGACCAAGGAGTTAACCCTTAGAAGTCACTGTATCACTGATAACAAAAACATGATGTTGTTCAAAATTGATCATTTCTTGCTTGTAGCATCACTGAGAAGCAGAGAAATTCCATTGAAAACAAACAAACAAATTACGGTGTAGCAGCCTGGCTTCACATTTTTCAGTGTTATATTATTAGCTAATTACTTTATGAGAGGACTACAAGGCAGCTAAAAATTATTTAAAGTCTAAACAGATGCTGAGGCAAGCTGTGACACAGGTTAAAAAGTCAAAACAATTGTTGAGAAAAAAAAAAAAAGGTGATTTACGCAGTTTTTACAAATTTGGATGTTGGTCGAATCTCTCATGGTAAGGATATAGGCCACAAAAACGACACTTGTATTGCTTTGCACACAGAAGCAATGACCAACATAACGATTAGATGCTGGAAATATCAAGGCATTTATGCCTTGAGTGTTAATGAGCTGGTTCATAATTGTGCCACATTCATAGTTGGATAACTGTTTGTAGTTCATCTGTTTATGTAACGCTATATGGTGTGCTCGGTTACTTTCATGCTTAAAGCAAGCTGTGCTCTTCCAATCCACATAACAGTCCTACCCACATTTATCTCCAAAATTCTAAGGCATCGCTGCGTACGCAG